>NW_015112669.1:289598-293737 GCF_001443285.1 Poecilia latipinna | reverse complement strand
TTTTTTTTTTTTTTTTTCAGACGTGGTCCAGCGGAGCCGTTCTGTTCGGGTCGGCGATGACGTGCTGCTGCAGTGCGAGCTCAACTCTAATCTGGCGACTCCATCCTGGACGCTGAACGGCGGCGAGGTGCAGGGCTACGACCTCAACTCCGGCTTCAGGACAGGGACGGACGGCCTGCTGATCATCGAGGCCCGGCAGGACCAGAGCGGCCTCTACACCTGCCACGCGGTTGAGAACGACATTAAGGTCGCCATAGTCACCTACAATGTAACCATCAGCCCGGATCTGCCTGGTCCTCCACCTGGAGAGCCAACGGGGACCTTTATTGCCACGGTACCAAGTACTGAGCACCCCTCATCCGACGGGACGCAGTCACTCCACCTGCTGTCCCCCAAGAACATGGAAGCCATGTATCTGTCCCTCATCACCGTCCTCGGTGGGCTTTGCGTGGTCCTCACCGTTGTGCTCGCTTACGTGGGCTTCTGCCTGCGGGCAGACCAGAGAGGGAAATACTCTCTGCGCGCCGCAGCCGCAGCGCACCCGAGCAGCAAGAGGAGCAGCAGGTGCAGGAAGCAGCACAGGAACTCCGCCCACATGGAGCTGAAGACCGTCTCTAGCCACTGCAATGGCGTCTGCAACGGGGTTTCCAAGCTGCATAACGGAGACACCCAGGACGGAGGCTTTTTGCAGATCGTTCCCGGTGAGGCTCAGACTCTGGCGAGTAACGATCCTCCTCCCCCGGCGCCTCCCCTCCCTCCCACGCCGCAGCACACGTCTCCAGAGTGTGACTTCCCCAACGGGCTGTCAGCCACGCTGCCCAGCGTCCTGAGGCGGATGAACGGGAACAGCTACGTGTTGCTGAGGCAGAGCGACTCAGAAAACACTTCGCCGCTCTCCCACTGCTTCTCCGAGGAGCTCAACAGGATCTTGGAGAAGAGGAAGCACATTCAGCTGCTGCCCAGGCCGGATGAGAGCTCAGTGTAGAGACGCGCGGCTCTCTTGTTGAATTTGGGCTCTTACCCTGTGCCTGTCGCGTTGACCCCCCTCATTGCTATAGCCTAGAGCAATGAAAGAGTCTCATTTCCATAATTTACTTTGGATTATATTTGACAGCTCTGTCTTTTGAGCTAATGAGCCGTTTTTGTCTTCTGAAATGACCAAACCTTCTCAGCACACTAGAAATGAAAATGAAACTTCCCAGTGAAGGTCAGAGCACAAAGAAGGAAATAAAATGCAATCTACCTCACCTCTACACTGCCTGAAGAGACATGTTGTCAAGACCACAGTCGGCTCTGAGAATCGGTGCCGGAATATTACGGAGCCGTGATGAATAAAGCAGGACACACACACACTGACTAACCAGCAGTGGAGACACAACGGAATATAAATATAATCGAAGAGGGAAGTTTGACCACAGGGCAGCTAGCAAAGCTTGTTTTAACATGAGCTACTGCACAGATGGGCTATGCATTTTTAAAACATGACACTCACTAATTATAAATATGGATGTAAATGGAAATGACAGAATTTCGCTATCAGGCCGCCGTTACTGGTGGCCCTTATTGTCTGTCATCTGCTTCTTGAGGAAGTCTTTTTACGCCGTTGTCAGACCTCACCTTTAACCTCGTGACATTTGCCCTCCTGCGCTGTAGCCTTCACGACTCCAGCTTGTAGCTGATTGCACGGATAGCACAAGAAGGGGAATTTTCCCATCGGCTAAATGTTGTGTCTGTCTGTTGTGGCCAGAGACCGGCCGGAGAGACGGCTGAAAAACACAGAGGACAGCGGCAGCATGGGAAACGAGCACAAAGAGAAGCACCAGATGAATTCAAACCGTTTTTAATATAACATTCAGTAAGAAGCTATTAGTAAGGAATGGTTGAACTATTCAAGATTTATTATTAATATTGAAAATTAACCAGTTTTTATTCAGCGTCTGTGTTTTGATAACGTTGATGATATTGTTGTTTTTTTTTTATTTATTTATCTATCAGTGAAAGATCAAATCTATATAATAACCTTAAACTTCCCAGTGTCAATGTATTCTAATAAAAAGATTTAAAACAAAAATGTACAACAAGCCAAATGTAAATTTAAAACAGTGTTGGCATAAAAAAAAAAAAAAAAAGAGCTGCCTGGTTTATACCAGCTGTTTCTGTCCTCCACAGCGACTCGTGTCAGAAGTGCAAGCGATCTGCAGGGGGTGTGTATTGTTGTTTTAGCCACTCGCACAGATCTCCAGTGTTTTTTTGTTTTTTTTGCAACAGTTTGCACACACGTGAGTGGCGTTCGCCAAACGGGAAGAGCAGGAAAGCAGTCTGAATGCTTGTTGGTTTTAACACATTCATAGCCGAACATAACAAAGGTTCACTCAAGGTTCAATTGTCCGCTATTCCAACTGACACAAACAGAAGTATTTGCAAGCAAATGAAGAATTTTCCTTTCCTTTTTAAGAATGAGGAGATGTAGAAACCTTCTTTCAGACAGCTGGACAGCAGTGCACAGCAGCGGATTGAGGGGAAGACATCGATACATGACTCTCTGTTACATAAAGCTGGAAGAAAACACTCATGCACTTGCTCTAGCATGGCATGAGAGAAAGATTTAGCAGTTCTCTACTTGTTTAAAAACCTTGAAGAACCTTGATACTGGTAACCAGCCTTGGTCTAATTTCTTGCATCCTTCATGCATGTAAAGAAATTACTACAAAATGTTGTTGCGGTAGTAAAATTGTCCGTACCGCTGGCAGATTTAGGTTTAAATAATGTTTTTATTTTACCTACATGTTTCGTCTGACTGGATGTAATATTAACATGTTAGGGTGACCCAAAAAGCTACTCAGTAACTATAAGAGCATTTGATATTGTCAATAAAAATGACTATAGAGAAGGATGTAAATAATCTTGAACATGCCATTTTTACTAAAATAGAAATAAACATTTTTTCTTTTTTTTTTCAAAACTGATTCCTTCTTTATTCTTTAGAGATCCCTCTCATTTGCTACGAAAAACACATTTCTTGGTTGAATGAAAATTATTATTAAACTAAATCTGCCAGGGTTTTGAAACCCATTGGGCTTAAATATATTTGCTAACACAGTCAGGCATTGCAGTTATTGTAACACGTGAAGTCCTTGACGTATGATAAAAGGTTTATTTTTGAACCTACACTCATGTTTTTGCCCGTTTTTTTATTATTTTTTTTAAATGTTTCGCTATTATAAACTCTACTAAAGAGAAACAATGTAACGTTCTATTGCATCGAGGAAAGCTCAGTTGGCATGGAGTTGAGTTTTGATGGAAAACTTGACAGTATTATTCTATTATTCTTGTGCATTTGGACACTGGTGTAGCGAGCCTGAACGCACCGCCGAGGCACGCCTAGCGTGAGATCGCGGCGCAGAGACCGACAGACTGCAGAGCGCCGAAGCAGCCAAGGTTCATAGTTCTGTTGTCTCACCAGCTCATCTCCCACTCAGGGCGCTCTGCCAGACAAGCACTTGGAAATATGGGCTGAGGAATTAAGAGCCGATGATCACAGCAAACAAATGTTTCTTGAACTGCGGCCCGCTCGCGTAAAGGCTCTGAGATCCTCTCGTGTATAAACAGCTGCTTCAAACGAACATCTTGTCAATAAGGACAAAATTACAGCCCGACACTCTTAAGTAGTGAAAGATAATGAGCACTGGCGTTTCATTTGTAGAAGCGGATTAAATCTAGTTTAAGTTACGACTCAAGACAATCCACCTCGGCTCTGCTGATCAATGGAAAGATTAATAGGTTGTGCGTCGTGACACAGATATGGTCGTTATCCCATTCAGTCTCCCCGGTTTTGTTTTCCTTCTCACTCAGCTTGTGCTGCGTCTTCTTCTGTCGGAGCGCAGCAATAATTAGGCATCCGTCTGGTGACGAGCGGAGCTCACCAGAGAGCGAGAGCTCTCTCCCAAGATATTTACGCTTTGCTCCGCTCTTAAGTTTCCAATTACTTTCTCATCCCCTCGAGCTTACAGTCTGGAGTTTTTATTATTCTAAAATGGAAATGTACAAACAAGTACACATGAATACCCCCCGCCCCCCCCCCCCCCCCCCCCCCCACACAACAAAACCACCACCCCCTCAACACCGCAACACACACACAC
>NW_015112669.1:276444-286462 GCF_001443285.1 Poecilia latipinna | reverse complement strand
ACACACACACACACTCCCCCCAACAGATATGCACGCAGCAGACGAAGATTTTTATCAGTTCGTGTGTTTTGTGTGTGTGTGCGCGCGCGCGCGGTGGATGGAGCTGAAGAAGCCATGGATGAAATCATTTGCACTATCTGCTCTATATGTTGCACAACCATCTTTCTGCCATTAGGACAGCACTTAGTGATATCTTATAACATTTCACAAAGTTGGAACATAAATCTTTGACCAGTCCTCTTTGCGCAATCCCTGCTGTTTGCTCTGTTGCACTTTCTCCTCAGCTAACCCCAGATGTTTTTTTTTTTTTTTTCTTAAAATTTAGACGAAGAAACCGAATCATCATTTCAAATGTAAGATTTTGCTTAGCTTTGGTTGTTCCGTCGCCTTTGTTTTTCCAATTTGTTGCATTGGATAGCTGCATTATGTTGTTTGTCTTCTGGCAAGACTTTGGATGATGCCCCGCTTTGCAAAGCACAATTCTCGGAGATCTGAGCTCCTGAGCGTCGATCGGAGTCACAACAGGAGAGACGCTCAAATATTGAGAGGCTCTCTGACCTTATTCCAGATCACAAGGCACAAAGTGAACACACTGATGTGGTTTTGTTTTATTTGTCAGCGCTTGTTAGGCAGGTCAGATGCCATGCTGCATAACTGAGAGACCAGACTGACACAGGGAATTTTTTTTTTATTTTTTATTTTTGTCTCATTTGCAGATGTGATGAATACAGAGAAGTCTGTCTCCCAATCCGTGTCAGAGGGCATCATTGGCCGCATAGATGTTCTTTTGCAACGATCTTCAACACCGTGGAGGGATGGCGGAGTCGGAATCAAGGCTCTATGCAGGGCTACAAACATAAGAGTTGAAGCTTTAGCTTCTGAAAATGTTTTCCCGCAGCGCATTGTTTGTCCAGGCTGCGGATCTCTGTGTGCAGAGCGTGTCCTTGAATCTGTTAGGCGCTTACTTATCAAACTAAATGCAAAATGCAATGACCTTTTCTCACCCTTCTCTCACTGCATGAATTATGTTCAAGCAGTGTCGGTTGAAGACGAGCAGGGGTAGCTCGTGTTAGGATTTGAAAAATGAAAGGGTTCAGGTTTAAATGTCCTCTGTGAGCCTATTTTATTATAAAACCAAGGGGGGAGGGGGTGTGGGTAGAAATAAGAGCATAATTATTTTGTAGTTTTGTGTATTGTATGTTTTGTTAGAGTTGTTAAAATGTAATGACACACTGTGTTGCTCAAAATGTGATAAATGCAAGCAATTTAATAGAAAGCATGCAAAAATACTTCTAATCTAATAGCAGGAGAACAATAAACAGCATTTTATGAATTTGTCACTTTATTCCTAATGTCATACTAAAGGGTTATTCCAATTTCCTTTCCACTCTCTTTTTAATCACTGTTTGTATGTTACACCATGTGTGTGCACACAGAAAACCCATTTTCTGAACTAACACAAAGAATAATGGAGCAGTGCTCTCCTTCACATTTCATGCACTGCAAAATTAAATAAAGATTTATACTTAAATCTCCTCCTTTTCTCATTTTTACACATGTGCACTTCCAGTCTTTTGTCTTGCAGAAGTAATAAGACGAAACGAGCCTTTTTTTTTTTTCCTGTGAAAGATTTAGCAGAGAGCCCAGCCTGTAAACGTGATCAAATTCCCCAAATGAAAGAGCGGAAAGGTGTCTGTGTTGTAGCCAGCCCAAGTTCCCAGCATGGCACACAGACTGGTACGGAAACATTTTTTGCTGGGCTCTTCTTGTCCCCCCAAACTGGTTCGGAGCCAGCACAACGGCATTGGTAGCAAAACCCACCCAGGCAGTAGAAAAATCCTCTGATGGCATTAAAAACGGAAAATTTTTACATCAGCTTTATGCAGCTGTCATGAAGGAGCTTCTTTTTTTACTATCAATTAAAATCCTTTTGAACTTTCCTGTCAGAAATGTCACTGTCAATGAGTAAAAAAAAAAGAAACGGACTCTTTCATCATTCATGTAACCTTTCCACAGGAGTTTAGCACCCAGCTTTAGCATAACACCTCAGGTGTTTTGTTCACCCGGCAGAATGACAAAACACCCAGAAATAGGAAGGACACGTCATGCACACAAGGCCATTTCCACCAGTGCCAACTCCCTGCAGGGGCTCCAGCTTGACATGTGATTAACAAGCTCTCATGGCTGGTCACTTGTTTACATAACGCAGTCTTGGTTTGTGAGAATCTACGAAGCTTATTTTGCTTTGCACTGCACCTTTTGAAATGTACAATCTAAATAAAAACGACCTGCTCCTATGAATCTTGTGGTTTAGGATGTAACCGTCTTATTGCACAAGACAAACTATGGCAGCGAGAGATTCGATGCAGCTTCTTCAGTCTGAAAGGAAAATAGCTGATAACAAGTGGAATGCCAGAAAATGTTGCTGTTCAATTCAATTCACTTTGTTTATGTTCCTTCCTATGTTGCTTCCTTTATGCCATTACCTTTATAGTCACCTATTATACCCGACATGCATGTGGCGACAATGGAGATGAAAACTTCCCCTTTAACAGGAAGAAACGTCCAGGAGAATCAGGCTCAGCCATCTGCCATGTTTAAAAGACAAAACCCCGGTCGGCTTTATGTCTTTGAGAAGACAGAGCAGACGCTCCAGAAAGCTAACACAGTCAGACCAGTGCATAAATCTGAAAACGGACATAGAGTAACGAATTTTCAAAAAAATAAAATAAAATAAATAAATAGTTTGTTCCGAATTGTTGGAATGTCAACAAAAATCTGTAAATATCTCAAGTTACTACTGCCTTCTAGAATCCATAAATAGTTTTATTACACAGGAAACTGACTTGTGCAGTAAATTTGAAAGCGCCAGTGAACATATTAAACAATGGAGCAAATTCACAGAGCTACTTCTGGGTGCTAAATGCATTAAAAAAAAAAAAACCCTCTCACTTTGGGTCTCCTAATTCTGAAACTACAAAAAGACACAATTGCTCGAGAAGCAGCTTTATTGAGCAAACGTTGTCTCTCTCCGCTGCCAGAGTTTGTTTTTAAATTAGAAATCATGCATCCACTGAGTAGAGAGCACACAACCCAATCATATTCTTTTAAATTACCAACCGAGGGAATAGTTTCACATTTTTCAAAAACCAGTGCTACTTGTGGGGGATAAAAGTCTGGTGAAACTGCTGGAGGTGGTCATTTCTTCACTGCGGAAGAGAGAGGCAGACAAACGAAAGAACTTTATAAATATGATCTGCACAGTAAAGCATAGACGAGCAGCAGCAGCACATGATAGAAACCAAAGGGTATCTATTAATCTCTAATAGGGTTTAACAGGAGAGTTTAACAGAATATTATCAACACAACTTTCCATGTTGTGTTCATGCAGTAACAAGTGGCTGCTGCATATTTGTAGAGTGCAGTAATTTAATAACCTGACACAGTTTTCACTTCTATCAATGCTTTTTTTTTTTTTTTATCTGCAAATGAATCATTTAAATGGATACGTTGTCTCTTGCAATGTGAAGCATTAATTCTTGATTTTGTTTCAACACAATTCCTCCACAGTCAGATGTGGTTTTTGAACTTTGGAAGAACGCCTCTTTATGTCATAATGCAGAATTTCTGCTAATTAAAACAATGATGAACATATTAAGCTTTTTTTTTTTTTTTTTTTTTTTTTTTTTTTTAATCCCCACAGTAACTCCAACAGCTGGCATGTTTATGGCTGAAGCGGCTGCAACTTTGACCTGACTTAAAACTTGGCCCCATCTGGTGGAACTGATAGCCGTGTTTGCATCTCGCACACGTTTAGCGCAATCTGCATTTTGAATCCATTGCAGAAATAGAGTATATTATACAAGCAAAGCAGTTGCAATAATGAAGATTACCAGAATCCTTCAGGAATTTGCCTCCCTCAGTCAAGTAACACAGAAGCTGAGCCCACAAGTTATTTTTGTCGGTATTTATAAAATGAAAAATGCTAATCTTGCAGGGAAATGTACTGCCAATTAAGAACTTGACACAATCGCTGCATAATTACACAAAATAAAAAAATAAGAAAGAATAATCCAAAGTTTTTAGAAGTGTAAATTAGAATTGTAGCATTAGTAATCCTAAGTTTTATCTTTGTAGTTTTCAGATGGAAATAGAGGTAACTCAAATGCAAATTAAAACTCTTAGTTAAAATAGTGCATTAAAGTTGTTTTTATTTTTGAAAGACTATCTTTTAACATTTTTCAACTTTTCAACATTTTCTTTTTTCTTGGATGAAATGGGGAGAGAAAATCAACAAAATACTGATTGATTTTAGGCCATGGATTGTAAAACTGGATTTTAAGACTTGGGGTCTGATGGAGGAAGGTAGAAAAATAAATGAGATAAAGAGAAAATAAAACACTGCCAAAAATAAAACTCAAAGTCAAACTCTTTGAGGGTAGTCCTGCAGACTGGATTAAAAACAATCAGAGATGGATGATAAGCACTTGAATAAAATAAATATAAAAGCTCCACTCATTAATATGCTGGAGATGCAAAGAAGTGGGACAGAGAAGCTGAAGTTGAGCTGTTCAGACGCGCTGGATGTCTTCCTTCATCTGTGTTCTCTGTAAAACATTCTTTCTCACAGCGATAACCTGTCAGGTAACTTAATCTGAGGTAAAAAGAACAAACAAAAAAACACAAATTCTGCTCCTGGAAATAATTTGCATTTCTGAGCAATGATTTCATTACAAGTATTGTTCTTCCCTGAGCGACCAAATGGTGAAAGCTTGACAAACTTTTTTTTTTTTTTTCCAGAAAGAGAGGTGAAAGGGCTTTCCATGACAGAGATGAGTAAAAATAGATTTTAGCTGGCAGACATCAATCATATATAAAGGTGACCTTCAGAGCTGAAAGCGTACAGAAGTGTAGGAATCATATCGGAGTGGTTGATCATTCCAATTTGACTTGTTCTTCTCTTTTCTTCCTGCAGGCTGTTATCTGTGCTCCAAATCTTTTTTTTTTTTTTTTTTTTTGTCATTTGGAGTTCTCCTTTAGACACTGCACTTCAATGTCTGTGCAGGACAAAAAGCAAAACCTTTAATCAACCAGTTATCACTTCAAGACAAACGTAAAAGATTAAAAAAAAAAAAACTCAAGTCAATCAAGACCAAGTTTGAGGTTTGGGAAATGTGGTTCCAATTCCTGAATAAACATATTAAAATGTGGAAGATCAGAAAATTGAACAGTGCCTTACATGCAAGGTTAGAGAGAACCTTTCAATATCTCAAAAAAAAAAAAAATCTCCCTGGTGATTAAATTGTGCATGCTACACTGGGAAATGCATTGCTAAGGCATCATTCAATCATAGAATAAACAATTCCTGTCCTATGAAACAAACATGGAAGTACTAGCTTTAGCCAAATAATCTGGATTTATACTAAGTATCCGTAACTACTCCTTCACAGTTCCTTTTTCACATTTTCATGCAAACACACTCTGACTCTGCTGGCCCTGTTATTTCATACAGACAAAGATAGTGTTTGTTAGAGTTTGACAGTCGAGGAGCGTGAGGAGGTTCTGTATCCTCAGTACAGTTGATGCTACTGGGGGGAAGCCAGACACAGAGCCTTCACTGTTCATCTCTCACTGTAGTCCCACATCCAAAAACAAGAGAGAGAGAGAAAAAAAAAAACAAAAGCTGAGTCTATTTATTCTTTGGAGTTTGTTAAAAACAAAAACAAACAAAAACACTGGTGGCCCTCATAGTTTGTTGCATTATTGCCCAGCTACTGTTCAGATAACATAATCAGCAGGATAATGAGGGACGCTGTGGACGTCGCCACTTCTTTAGCACAGCTTGTCTGTTGAAGCCTCAAAGAGAAGAAGGGTGTCACGCTGCACTTTTCTTTCCTCAAAACAAACAGATACAGTTGCTCCTCGGCCTCCTCCCGGACCGGTTTGACGCCGAAAGCAGCCACACGACTCTGCTGTCACATATCAATCAGCTCCCTATCAGCTTTCTCTGTGGCATCCAGCCGGCTGTCAAAGATGCCTGCCGAACTGAGACAGGTAGATGAAGACCTGCATATGCATCTGATCCCTTTGTTGTAGATTAAAAAAAAAAAAAAGTTTTTTCTAATTGTCATATGAAGCCTGTAGCATCAGTTCCTCATCACAACACAATAGAAGCTCGATCAAAACATGTTTACACAAAGATGGCCTTTGGTTCTATTTTTCTGCTGCAGGAGTGGAGGAAGTTGCCAGAGAGGCATCCATTAAGTAGGACACTGACACGCCTCTGTGACTATGTCCTGTAAGTCACCTGTCCTGTTAGTCACCTCATTTATCCACCCACGCTCTGACACACACACACACACACACACTCATGTGTTAACAGCTCCTGACCTCAGTCTTTCACAATAAATACATTGTAACCGGTTGGAGTTTCACTGGAGATTTGCGAAATCACTGAAAGCAGTGACACAAGCCTTTTCTACTGTCATTGAATTGTGGGAACTCATTTTGTGCTGTGTCCTTTTATTCTAAATTTAAATAGCATTAATTAAAGCAGCGACTGAAACGATGATAAACATCCAGTCTGTGATCTCAGGGACTCACTGACAACCTTAATAATAGCTCTAAGGAGTGTTTGAAACTGGTTAAAGATGATTTGTTCAGAAATGGAACTGCATGTGAGGGAGATGTGTTCAACATGCATGTCTCAGTAATCTGTTTTTTTTTTTTTTGTTTTTTTTTTCCGTACGTGTGAAGGTGTGTGTTTGCCCCCAGGGTAATCAGCTATTCTGTTCTTTGCACTCAGAGACTTGGCTTCAAGCATACCATTTTCTGTCAAGCGGCGCCCCCTAGAGATCTTTAGTTTCGGGTGAAGTAAACTGCACTGTGAGCTTTTCACCACTAGATGTCAGGAGCAGCCTTCTGTGCACTTTTAGACCACATTTCCAATAAACACAAAGGGATGCATGTTAAATGTTACCATGGTACTAAATATGAATATTCCTTTATATTAATTACAATATTTTTTTAAACGGGTTCATAACTCTAAGCAATCGTTTTTTATGAGTTTTTCACTGCCTGCTCCTCACATGACATCTGGGAGGCGTGTGTTTGATGCAGCGAGGGTTGAAAAGTGCTCCCTCATGTTTTACCAAAATACAGAGCCACTCTGCCCAGATTTTCCTCCAACTCTGTGCTGTTCTGTAAGGCAAAACCAAAGGGTGCGACAGCAAGTGAATGAGGCTGAGGGCTATATAGAGTGGGACTGCGATCTTCAGGCTACCCAATCCTTTTTGTCAGCCGGCAGTCAGCCTGATGACTTGGGGAATGAACAAGTGTGAGATTGAACTCCTGTCAGCCCTAAAGACCTTCTTCCACTGCCGATTGTGTTTTCCTAAACAAAACAAAGAGGGAGAAAAAAAAAAACACACACAAGGTTAAAGAAGACCACAGATCCAGGAAAAGGGGAACATTAATCACAGAAGCCGCCAGCTCAGGTGGGAGAATCTGTTGACGGGACATATTTTAGTTGTGCACTCCACACATCTGACCTTTGTGGGAGAGTGGACATAAGAAAGCCATTAAAAGCCCTGGTTGAAGTTTGCTACAAAACAGGAGAAAAGCAAACATGTGCAACAAGGTGCTGCGGTCAGATGGGATCAAAACTGAACTATTTGATCTACATGCAAAAAGCGGAGAAAAACTAAAAACCCCTCATCCTGTTCTTCAGCAAGGATGCAGAGGCTAGAGTATGGTGATTCTGGAGGAAAACATGTGAGAGGTTGCTGAAGACTTGAAGAGTGTTTCCATTTTTTTTTTTTTTTTTTTTTTTTTGCAAAGAATAATTGGTTTGAAAGAATGTGATACAGATGAACATGACGCTGTTATTGCACCCAAAGGTTGCTGAGGGGAGGTAAATATAAACACGAGAGAAAACTTTTTATCATTTTCCCTCTCACCTGGTTTTACTCAGCCACTTAAATTTCCATGTTTTAAAGTGCCTGATGTGACAAAAATAAAAAATAAAAAAAACCTTCACAGGATTTTCAACACTTTCACAAGACTTTGCATACAGAGTCATTCACAGGAAGCTGCTGAAAGCAGAGAACTTTCCATCAGGGATTTTTAGAAACACAACAATGAAATGGGCATTGCACAAGTAATATAAAAATCAGAATAATAAATGTATACATTTTTAAACTGGTGTGAATGTACCTCATCTGATTCAAATTAAATTCAAGTATACGTACCCAGAATGAGATGTGGTGCCTCAGCTCTTGTTTCATTGAGTTTGAAGTGCAATCAACAGCAGGAAGGAAAAGTAATTTCAGGCTCCAGCGGCAAAAACACTTGACTGTATTTTCACGTCATTCTTGTTTAGGGTGGATGAAGAGGTGAGATGCAGTGTGTCTCTATGCGTGTGTGTCACATTTCTGCTGATTTACTCCTACTACACACACACACACACACACACACACACACCTCTTCCCATCATTTGTTCAGGCCATTTACTGGAAACACATGTTGGCAGTGGTGTCGATACATCATCCCACTGTCAGATTATTTCACAGGCATAATCTTTGCTGCTGACACTTACCGCTGCTTTTGTACGACACTGGATGCTTCCTCCATCATCCTAAACATTCTTGGTGAAAACACATCATCTCAATTGCACTTTGCGTATTGGAATAGGCAGCTACAGATGCAAATGAATCCAGCAATAAGGGCATTAAGCAACGACAGCGCCAAACAATCACCACTAAAATAATTTCTCGAGAACATTAACGTAGTTCTGCGGTTGCCTGATTAGATCGTTTTCATTTCAGTTTATCCTTTTCCAGTGGACTGTATGGGTCACAAAATTGTGTCATTTAAAAATAAAAGTTCTTGTATTTCAGTCTAAAAAAATTAATTCACAATACATTGCTTTGTCATGGTCCACCGCATAAAATCAAAAATAAAGCACTCCGTGTTTTGACAATATGTTCGAGATTATTTTCAAGGAACTATATGATCCATAAAAAAATGTAACTGTAGATCTGTCATAGTAAGCATCTAATATCGAAAAGTTAGTGCTGACTTTCAGATCCACAGAGAGAGGAGGAGAAAGAAGTCAAGCTAATTTTGAAAAGCTGTGATGGCGTTAACGGTAAATGGAGACGTTAGAACCGATCCCTAATGAAAGTTAAAATCAACAACAGAAAATGTTGCCCCAGACAATTAGCCAGCAGAACAATCATTCACTTATTTACTTTCCAGCTTCATCCTCTTCAGCGTTGCAGGTGCTGAAGGCATTCTCACTTGTTATTGGTGGAAAGGATAACTTCAGTACCAGTCCATCAGCGAACTGAACCAAACACTAGCTTGCATCTTCAGCTTGAAATAATTTGTTAAGCTTACATTCATGTTATTGGACTGTGAAAGGAAGCAGGAGAACCCAGGGAAAACTCTCACAGTCAGCCTTTAATATAATTGGAATGATAAGTGTGTGTGTGTGTATGTGTGTGTTATTAAGTAGGGATGTTTAACGAAGGCTTAGAATCCAGCTCCGATCCAGGATTTGCTCAATACCTTTGAGGCATTGCAGGGATTTGACCCAGTTTGACACACACACACATTCTTACACAGCACAGCAGCCCAGAGACACAAACATAGAAACTCAGATCTAGATCTGCTGAAGGAATTGGTGCTGGGACAACTGATGAATAGAAGTAGCCATTCCAGGTGTTTTTGCCGCGGGGAACACTTAGAGACTTGTTGTTTTCTGCTCAGGCAGAGTGAAGCTGCATCGCCCTGTGAGATCTGCATTGCAGCATCTGAGTCCATCTTTACCCCCACCCCAGCCACACACCCATTCCATCATTATCAATACCTGGTTGACTCACAAATGATGCAGTTAGTGAGCCGGCTAATGGGAACAACAATCCTGCTTCACAAGAGATCCATTAGTTTTTACAGGGAAGCAGGCAAGCCAGTAGCTTTAAATCACCGGGAAACTTTTTTTTTTTTTTTGGGGGGG
>NW_015112669.1:270312-273234 GCF_001443285.1 Poecilia latipinna | reverse complement strand
GTTTTTGGGTTTTGGGGTGGGGGGGGGGGGGGGGGGCCCCGGGGGGGGGTCTGTATTTACAATGCAAATGAGTAACATTGAAAATTATTTTAGAACAAAATGAGAATGTGATATTATATTCCTCCTGGAGTCCTTTTTCTGCAGTGTGACTGTGTGTACGGTTAAATTTTTTATGGTTGCTCTTAAAGAGATGGCCAGACTTTATCAAGAGTTAAGAATAGAGCAGCTCAGGACTTCTCCTGTGTTATTTTATTTTATTTTATTTTCAGTCTCACTTCCTGACTCGCTTTCTGTCTTTTTAATGCCTCCAAATCTAGTCTGCGGTATTAAATCTAGATCGCAACAAAAACTATGCAAGTGTTTTTAATTTAAAAAAATCTACTTAATTTCAGTAACAAAGTTCTGCCTGTTTCCTTTATAATTATGAAATTAGTGCTCTTAAATTATACATAAATTACACTAATTTATGTACTGTAGAAGTCCATACTAACTAGGGAAAATTGGTCGTTTATTCCAAAGTGCAACACTTAAACACAGATTAAGAAGAATTTATCTGTGTACATTGGCAAAGAGTTGGTAATTATTATATGGCTGCATGTCCGATTGTTATTATTACTATTATTTTTCTGAAGATTTTGACTTATGAGTTAGTTTGTTACCATGTAACATAGTTTTTTAGTTGGCTCTTCAGCACAGTATATCGAACAGGAACATGAATATTTAATTACAGATTTTTGAAAAATAGGGCCTTGTAAGTAAATCATTAAACTGAGATAAAGGCTAGGATTAAATAAGTATTTTTCCCACTCCTTTTCAAACAGAAAAGGAGTGGAAAGCCAATTATTTTGTTGGTTACGTATGCATGATTTTTTTTTTTTTCTGTAACCTACAAATTGCTTGTTTTCAAAGACCTGTTAGAAATAAATCAAATATTTCTCAGTTTGAGTAAGCGAGAAGCACTGTCAGAATAGTGCTGCTGTAATTGTTTGTGTGCTAGAGGAGAGCTAAGGTGGAATCATTTGTTTGTGCCAGGTTGTAAATATTCATTATGAAGCAGGTCAAAGAGAATCCAGTGCTGTAACGGCTGTTAATTCATTGTTGCTCTCTCTGTCAACAGCCGTCCTTAATAAAGAAACCCGTAGAACAACAGATCATTTACTTGTGTGCTAAATAGAGCATGTTGGTAGCGATATTATGTGGGACATTGAGGCTGTGTAATAGCGTATATTAAGCATAGTCTATCATTTCAGAAACCACAGACAGTCAGAACATTGCCACTCACTAAAACTGCAGACTTACCAGCTCCTCAAAATTATTCACACCCTCTGGGAGAAGCATCTTATTTTTGTTCTCAGGCTGTTTAGAGCTCACAATGGGCAGGAAAAAGGAGAAGCACAGAGACCAATAGAGTTGTTTAAAAAAAATGGAAGGGGGTCAGAAAGAGGAGAGCAGCAGAGTTATAGACTTTAAAACCAGCTGCTCCCCTGTCTGGTCCTGTCTACCCACATTAGTACGATGTATCTTTGTCCATCTCCTCCTCTGAGCTTTGCTCTGCCTCTTGCTTCTTACGTAAGGAACGTTTCTCAGTTCACCCTCAGTTCTTAGATCTGTGAGAGGTGTTTTCTAAAGCTAACCTCAGCTATTTTTTTTTTCTTATCTTCAGTTCAAGAATTTTTACTGCAGTTCTGAACTCAGCCAGTGGCATCATATACATCCTGACAAAAATTGCTTCATCCCTAAACTATTCCCACAAAACTGGGGGCATGAAATAGTCCAAAATGTCTTGGTTAGTTGTTCCTGTCACTGGAAGTAAATGGCTGAGCTCCGCTCCTGAACTCACAGCCCCACCTCACCTTGCAAAGCAATCGGGCGGTCATCGTCTTTCTCTTGGCGACTGCCAAACACCAACTGGCTCATTCGGTCTTTCTTTTTCATCACTCCAACAACAGTTCAAGAGTCAGAGGGGTTCTGCAGACTACTGCATCCAACACTTTACATCGTACTTGGAAATGAATCAAAACATCAGCGCACACGTCTTCAGTCACTTGGTCAAAAGCTGCTATACATTAGCTGAAGCACTAGGACCCTTATTATGTTAGAGAATATTTTACACCGCTTTTGGGTGATCGGGTTTTCATTGTCGAGATGCTCCTGAAAATATCAGCATTATGTAATGAAGCCGTTCATACATTTTTTATCACAGGTTTGTCCTCTCTAGGGTAGCACTACACAACAAAAGGCCTGCTCCACTCTGATTTAAACCAGGGAGCTTTAAAATAATTTAGTTGGAGGTTCTTTTTAATCAGTTTCCTCTAAATATGTGTATATCTGCTCTGAGGCCTAAATGATTACTAACTTATATAACTCCATCCAGTTATGGTGAAATACAGCTTGCATCAATCAGCTGTCTTCTCAAGTAAAATAGGTTTTAGCTTTGCTCTGCTTTTAAACGTGCTGTTCCCTCCAACACACAAGCATGTGACGACACACTCTCATCATTTTGAGTGTGACAGACAACAAGCGTAGCTCATGCTGTGTGCCGTCCAGAGTTCAAGGATCCAGCAACGCCAGCTCTCGCAACTTGTAGTGTTTGCTGGGAAGACGCATGGAGGTCCCTGTGTGAATGTGCTCATCCGCAGAGTTTCTGGAGGCAGTCCCGCTGTTCAGATCCCTGCCGCCAGCCCAAACACTCCCAAAGCTGATGTTTTCCATACAATGATAGATCTGTGTATATATGACGTTTGTTTAATTTTTGTCACAAAGCGTAATTCAGTCGCCATAAGCCCTCCACAGCACCGCTTTACTTTCGTTGCTCCACGACATGCAAACTGCCTTCAAGCAAGAAAATAGAAATTAGCAGAGCAAACACTGACAAAATGTGCAACAGATGTCATTTCAAAGGTCAATCCACTGCGCTTAAAA
>NW_015112669.1:240020-264089 GCF_001443285.1 Poecilia latipinna | reverse complement strand
GTCCCTTCACACAGAACTGATGGTAGTGAGCGCTAAAGCTTCCAGAGTGTGAAATCACAACATTACATAATTTCGCCCTTTCTCCTCGATGCGCTCATTCATCACTTCTCTAAATGTGTGGCGCTCTCGTCATTAACCTGGAGGGAAAGAGCGTCTTCCGTAGCCAGACGTACAACGCAGCATGACAGCGACCCGCCTGCAGCCCCTGCTTGACTAGAATAACCATCTGTGTGACTTCTGTGCGTATAAGTCACGTACCGCATAACTCTGATTAACGGAGAAACAAACGTGTGTCCTCTTTCTGTGGGAGAAAGATTATTTTACTACAGCGAATTACAAACAGACTCTGATTAGATACACTAGCCAGATTCACTAGAGGCATGTTTTTGTTTTTTTGTTTGTTTTTTTTAATGTTATGCATCCATAAATATTCAAGTTTTTGACACGGATGACATTTATGAACACTCGGTAAGAAAAGGTTGTGATGTTTATTCTCGTGTGTGATCTGTGAACAAGTGAAGCCTCAGGGCTGCAGCTGCTCAGCTCTGTAACCTCCATATGATGATGTGTTGCAAGGAACTATGTTAAACACTGGATGCACAGGTTTTTTATTTGTTTTTGTTTTATTATTATTTTTATTTTGGGGTAACAAGTGAGGCTCTGAAGTAGGATGCTGCAGATTTGCAACAAATCAAATACTTATCTGGTCTTTAATGCACTGAAATGTGACTATGCACATAATTGTAGGGATGTATTATGCCTCTATGAGTGCACAGCTGTGGTGTTGTGCACTATAGAGTGAGAGATTACTTCAGCTCAATTTGTAGTCCACTTTCTAAACCCCCCACAATAAATTCAACCACTAAAAGCACATTTGCTCCGCTCACCTTTCTGCATGTCCAAATATGTCTGTGGCAGTCCCTTTCCAGTTATAATGACATTTTCTCGCTTTTTTTTTTTTTTTTCGCCATATCAATAATGCAGGATTAAAACCGTTCCCCTTTGAAGTGGTGGTTAAATAATCCAGGGAGGATTGCTCCTGGCATCCCATTTTCAGCTCAGGGAGGAAAGTGAGCTGTTGGAGTAAAAAAAAAAAAAAAAAAAAAGGGGAAGAATCCTGAATCTAGAGGTTTAGGCTGAGAAGAGTCAGCTACAAGAGTTAGCTTTAATCTTCTGCCTTGGAAATCTGCTCTGCTGTGATTAGCGCTTAAAGTGTGCACACGTCACATGTAGGGGCAGAAAACAGAGCATTTTTCAAGGAGCGTTAGCTTACAGAAAACATTTGTTCAGTAGTCTGAATGCTAGGAGGAGAACAAATGTTACTCTGTGCTTCAGAGTTGTTTCCCTGAGTTGCACATGTCATGTGTAGAAAACAAAAGCGCTTGATTCAGACTGTTGCTCTGACTTTGGCAGACAGTATTTTTCTTGACATACTTTATTCTTGATTCTTCTCAACATGAATAGCAACAGAATTTTTTTTTTTTGACTGAAAACAATAACTTTAAAGCCTTTTATTCCCAGCCCACAGAGTATGTCTCAATCCAGCTGAGCTTGAACTTCATCTTCAGGTCGCATCATTTAAGCTCAGCCAACCAGAACGGAGCACTGCCAAACAAGAAAAAACTTAAAAACACCTTTCACATGTGATTTTTTCTGTTTCCTTTGCTTCCAGAGACATGTATAGATAATTTTTGGTGCCCTACAGCTGACTGAAACATGCCATCATTTCTCCAGAAAAGGAATTCAGATAAAAGCAGCTATTGTCCTCAATAAGTAAGGCAATAAACATATGACATGGTCAAGATTCTTTACATTGTGGTCATTTAGACTAAACTGAATTAGCATCAAACGTGCTTTCAAGCTGTCGTTCTTGTGGCGCTTGCATGAATGCTACAGGCCTTCGAAAACCCTCATTCTACACATATGTACAAACTCTGTCAATCTACAGCTGTCTTGATGTTGAACAGGCTGTAAATACGCTGTAGCCTTTTATAAATCTCATTCTGTGTTTTAAAGAAACATAGAAGAATTTAGTGGAAGTTTGACCCGTCTCTTTTAGATTTTGAACTGGTTGTCATCAAATGACGAACAGAAAACACAAAAACCAACAGGAGCAGATTAATTCAGTACACCTTTTTTTTTTGGGGGGGGGGGGGGGGATTAAGGGGGTGTTTTCATAGGGCTTGTGCCCCCCTGACAAAATGTCACTCTAGGTGATGAACCATATGGCCCATGTCTAAAATGTCCACTGTATCCATCAGCCATTCAGCCTTTTCAAAGTGAATAAACATGCTTCCCGTTACCTTGGTATCACTGAGTAAACCACACTAAACATGGAACAAAACAAAAAAAAATAAAATCATATTTGAGGACTGTCTTCACTACTTTCACTGCATGCAGGTTTTTTTTTTTAGGTCAGAGTTCAGCTGTAGTGTCAGTTCTGCAGGGGTCTGACGAGCATATGGGACGGTGTTTGAAACATTTGAGAGTGCGTGAGAGGACAGCGAATAAAAAGATCAAAGTGGTGGCTGGCGACTGAATGCATTATCTATGCAGAGTTTTTTGTTGCACAGGCCCTCTGTTAATGAGCGTGTGTGGAACAGCGGTATTAAATAATCATCTCCAGCGAGCGGGTAGCGAGAGGGCGCCCGGATGCGATGGAAGATGAAGAATTTCTCAGAATTAGACAGAAGCCGAGCCGTCACGTCTGTTTACAAGACCGTCCTTGACACGAAAGAGATGAGAGATTGCGAGCAGACAGAAGTATCAAAACAGAGATGAAGAGTTTTCTGCTCCACTTCTTTCCTCCTCGGCAGCCGTGCTGCTTCTGCTCCGAGATAAAGAATTTAATACTGGACGAGCTCAAATTGGATGAGCAGGAATCTGAGCGAATAAAGCGTTTTTTTTATGCCATGTTGCCCTTTAATGATTTGATCATTACAGCAATGCAGAACTAACTTTGCTTGTATTGCTGGGCTTGCAAAAGAACTTGAGCCAGGAACTTAACAGGGGTGTTGTAGTTCTTGATGTATTTTTAGCAGAACAAAACAAAGACAATTACATAACTTTTATTGTTTGCCAGATTCCATCTGTGTGCACTTTGAGCTTCATTCTTTATTGATCAGCTAAAATTCATCCACTTGGTAAATGATGCATGAGACGCTAAAGGGTGGATAAGAGAATTGTACTAAAAAAACTAAAACGCATCAGAGGAACGTTGACGCTTTCATGTGAATATTTCACAGGTACTGCCGGAAGCCCTTTGATATTTCTGGATCCGGTGGAGGCCGAGGGTCGGACACTGGTCAGGTGTCTGGAGCTGGATGAAGACCCCGAGGGGACAAAGCATATGTGAGTCATATGATCTGAGGTTTTGGCCTTCACGTAGACACAGCAAAGCGGATTGGAAACAAAGCCTGGCAGTATGGTGTTTCTGCTGAGGCGTGACTGTGAAGAATGCACCATTAGTCTGTTATATCCTGTTTTATGGAGCTGCAACAGCAAGAGATGTGCAACATGGCAGGGCACACTTTATTTATTCTGCATGTCTGCTCAGGGCCTCCCAAAAGTATGAACACCCCTCATGGTTTTTGTTTCCTATTTATCTTTCAAATATATTTTTCTGAGATTCTGAGTGAATTCCTGAGGTGGAGCGTGCAACTATGTTCAGTCCTGCGAGTCAACACTTTGTAGAACCCCCTTCAGCTGCACTTACCGATTCAACAAAAGCGTGTTCTTGAAAAGTTAATTTATTTTGTTATTTTAGTAACCAAGTGAAACACATTACACAGCCTCAGGGTTACAAATAGACTGGACAAAGGACAATAGCAACAGACTACAAATAGACTGATGTTTTCATTTTTTTGTTTTATTTCTCTTGACTGTGAAGATTTACCATTTGCAGCTAAATGAGACGCAACGTTTAAGATTAGATTATTACATCAAGCCAACAAGAGTATTTTAGAGCAGAAATGAAAGTACTGAAACTTGCTTGTAGGTTTTCATTCTCAAAAGACTCTTTTAATCTGACGATCTGGATGAAAGAAGAGGGGTAAACCCTAGACTGGTCGCTTGTGTGGGACAGTTAATGAACAGTCCTATATTTTGAAGAGTGGGAGGAAGCCTAGAGTACCAGGAAATAGCCCAGTTTGCAGGGATAGGACATGCAAACCTCATGCAGAAAGACTTCAGACTGGGATTTGAACCCAAAACCTCCTTGCTGCTGATACAGTGTTGCCCACCCATGAGCAGGTTTCTCTGTCTGTGAAATAAACTATCTAGTTTTGGTTGTTGAGAGCAAAGAGTTATTTTACGATACACCAGTGAGCTCAGAGATTTGTTCTCCCACTGCGCTGCAGCGCTGCACACACGGCCCTTCACACTGCGTGAGAAGATAAACTAGTGAAGTGTTGTGATGCTGGATTGTGAAGTTTTACTGGCCAAAACCATAAAGCAAAATGTTAAAATCAAATCTTTAGCAATTTAGATGAAATCAAAAAAATATATGAAATAAAGACATCGAAATAAAAAAAAAAGATATATATAAAATAAAGATCTTTCTCCACCTCAGTCAGACGAAATGGACTCGAATGGGAGCCCACTGGGGACGAGGGGAGGCTGGAGCACATTTTGCACGTTTCATTTCAGCTGGAAATCATATTACCGTTGCGGCCTGCCCAAGCTTGAAGTTGAAATGAACCGTGGTGATGATTTAAAGGAGAATGAGATCTACAAAAGAGATGGGGCGGGGGGGGGTGGAGTTGGGGCAGGATGTCAGGGTGGGATTAGGCAGGAGCAGAGGTGGAAGTGAAAGAAATAAAAGACGAGCGTCAAGAAAATCAGGTGAGAGGAAGGGAGGAAGGTGGTGGGGAGGGCTTACGTAGTTGTCATTGGTGCTGAGAATAAATTGCTCTCTTGTATTTTTACAGAAGAGGAGGTCAGCCAGAGTTCAGCGGTGACAAGATTTCTGAGCATCCTTCTCCCGAGGCACCAGGAACATCAGAAGCACAGGGTGAAGCCGCGAAGGCTGCAGCGTATTAAAACATAATGAACGTATCACTCCGCCCCCTCCCCCCCTCCAATTTACCTGGGTTTTATTTTCACCCTAAAAGTACAGATGACTAAAATCTCTTTTGAACCATATCTGCCCTGCGTAAGTTTCTATCCTAATGAGTTCTTTAATTGCATGAAAAATCATAAAAGATTGCTCAAAAGGAGCAGGAGAAATCCCTGGGAACCAGATAAAAGAGTTTATTTGAATATGAGTTATTTTATATGGAGGACCGACTCTCTGTACTTTTAGGGTCATTTTGTTAATGAACAAGCGGAGCAGCAGAAGAAGATTTAGATGAAATTAGAGCAAATAGGGAGCCTGAGACATTAATCTTTAATTCATGGCAAGAATATGGAAAAAAAAAAACATTATGATATAAATCTGATTCAAACCATGACTGATTCATGCATTTGATTAAAAGCAGACAGCAATGTTGAAATAATGACAACATAGTCTTGCCCACACAAACTTTGGCAGCTGTTGCAGGGATTTTTCCAAATAAAGACCTCATGAAAACCGAGCCATACTTTCTTCTCACTAATTAGCTCTCCGAAGCGTATCTGAAGATCATCTTTCACTGACGAATCAGGCAGGTGGTGGTGTATTGTGATGAACAGAGGGACCCTATATTGAGTTTCTGAAGTGTGTTACCAGATTGGAGCAGAGGCTCAAAGAAGTAGCTGACTGACTGATTTAAGGCTTTTACAGGTTTAATCTTAAATGACAGTGAATACTTTTCATTTTTATTCAGTTTTAGCTGTAAATTACTTAGACCATGGTTTTGGGGGTGTTCCTTCTGTATAATTGAAAAAAACAAAAATTCCTAATTAATGTCACAAAAATCCATTTAAATAAACTAAACAAATGCAAATAAATTCAAGAAACATGGCCAGAAATGTGTTTCCTTTTCAGGAAGTGTACAATTGAAGTAGGACTTCTGAACTCCCCCTAATTCAGTTTAGACAAATCCAGCTAAATCTAATTTGTACTTAGATTACAATGAAAGTTGCTATGAAAACATATTTTACTATTCCTAAGAGCACAGAGAAGTGGAAGGAACCACGAAGCATTCAGTTCTGATGCTTAGAAGTCCCAAACATGCCACCGTGAGCAGCTGAAAAAAAAATAGCTCTCCCCTCTATCTGAGCCCCTGCCCTTCCTTCCTCTGTTTCAAACCTTTGTGGACTAGCAGCAGTCTGTCGGTGCTCGGAGAGCGCCGCCCGCCTTCCCAGAACAGAGCTGCGGACCGGGCTCTGTCGGTGACCGAACCGAACGTACTCGGTGTGAGAGCGGAGCTGCGAATGACCAGGAGGCGTTCAGTTGGTTCGGATCTGCTGCTGTGAGGACTGGATGGGTTCTGGTGACGAGGAGCAGAACTCGAGTACCGAGCCAGGAGGACAGTCGGTGGCTTTTAGCGTGTTGCTGTTTGAAGAAAAGTTGTTTCTGTCCACCGGACACAGGCTGAGGACATTTACTGCTGCAGGGAGCGCTGTGCGGACTGCTAGTAAAGAACATTTTGACTCGGGTGAGTATCACGCTGATTTAGGCGCTGTTGTGTTTTTGGTCGTGGAGGAAGGTTAATTTATTGAGTTTTCCTTAAGCTTTTTTTTTTTTTTTTTTTCCCCCTCTCGGATTTATTATTTAACGAAATGTCGCTCATTGGGATCCCACCAAAAATAAGCACTGAACTTGTGGAGTTTGTGGATATACATAAGGTCTGACATTAAAAGGTTGATAATGGTACTTAGAGTTGTGCGTGACTGTGTGATTGGCAGTAGTATGATTTAATAATCCGAGACTCAATGCACTCTGCAAAAAATAAATACAGTTTTCCAGTTTCCCCAAGTTTTTCCAGAACTGAACTCACTTCCTTTGCCCTGAAGAGTCCTACTATGTGTGTGTGTGTGTGTGTGTGTGCGTGTGTGTTGAAGGCAGAGAATAAGTATTGCTCTGTTATCACCATCCCAGCTGTTTCAGTGAAAGCCTATTGCAACTGGTGCACACCCTCACTTTCTCTCTCACACACACTACACACACGCACACACACGGTGCATTTGGAAAACACTTAAGTTGTTATCCCACTTCCTGCTCTTAACATCTGCAGCTGCTTTTGTTACACAATAAGAACAGAAGGAAACGGAATGACATGTCATGGAAAGAAAAAGTTGAACAAGACATAGCTGCTCAATACTTTCAATGTCTCCTTAAATTTATGGATCGGTTTTAAGTTGAATTGGAAGCAGCTCGGTTCTGATTGGGTCATAAATAATTCCTACAGGAGCAGCAGGCTCTCTTGCTCCCTCCCTCTCTCTCTCCCTTTCTCTCTCTCTCTCTCTCTCTCTTTCCATATGTAGTGAACTCCCCTTTTGCAGATGATTAATGGGTTGGATGTGGTGTTGTCACAGCTTTAAGCTGAATGCAAACATTAGGGTCACTGCACATAAAGGCATCCATGCATGCATGCATGCGTACTGCAAGTTTGTAAAAATGCTCTGCAGGCATCTATGCTCCCATCTTTTCCAGAACTGTAGTTTTACAGCTCCAGAGCATCACGTCTGCTCACAGCAAAACCGTACATCATCCTGCCCTGTCACCACAGGACATCCTAGCGCACAGAAAATGGGCAGGGGGGGGGGGGGGGGTTGCTTTCTGGCCATCAGGATTGAAGGGAGCAGCAAGGGGGTGAGGAACACGATGCCGAGAGATCATTTTAATCAGAAGCCCTGAGGGGTGTGATGTGCCTCGGGAAGAACATCACCCAATTCATGCTCAAAATGATCTGGAAGTCATGAAACCTGGAAACTCACAACTTTTTTTTTATCTTTCCTCCTTGTAACTCGATGAATAAACAAACCTTCCTTCCTCTTTGCACGTGCTTTCATCGAGTTGGCAATGTAAACGCACGCAGTCACAGCTGGTGCACGTTTTGCCAAAACGTGACAATGAATCCACAGAACAATGTTTGTGATCTAATTTGCCCATAAAATAATTTAATCTGAAAATCGCACACGCGTAGGCACATCTGCTCGTTCAGAGGCAATCTTATGCAATACATGGAGTAAAATCCTTCATGAGACAGCAGACACCATAACCCACATTAGACTGTGACAGAAACTGACAGCCGTCTGACACACACCTGAAAGTCTCACTTAAAGAAACGTCCATCCGTCTATTTGAGTGCAAGAAAACGCAACTATTTCATCAGCAGCAGTCATGGTGATTGTGTTTTTTGGTTTCAATTAAATGCATTAAAGCAACAGGCTACTACTTCAAACCATTATGAAACGTTGCTTTAGGTCCAGTTGAGGAAGAACATAAAACATCTTCTGTTGGGAAGCACCATAGGAGCTTTGGTTCCTTCAAAGAAGGGATTCCTTTTTTGTACAGTGCAATTTAACTTCTTCATACTAGATGATGTTACTATTCTGAAATGTGCTGATCAGAATTTTGTGGCCAATTTCCGATATTTATTTTTTTTTTAAAGTTCAGACTTGCTAATACTGATTCTATTTCTGCTTAATAAAAGTCAAAGAGTCTGAAATCAGACTTTGGAACAGGAGTTAAAATTTTGAAAACAAAGTCAAAACGTTTGCAGACTTCATATTCTTACCGATTCATATTATTACTTTGTGCAGATTGTAGATCCTTACCTTATCTCTGAGATTTCCAAAAGGCTGCCAGTATTTTTTTTTCATGACAGACAAAAGTAGAAAACTTAGAAGGATAAAACGAGTGACTTTCCTGTACTCCGTTTAGCCCTCCTGTTATGCTGAAGTCTCACTTTCTCTTGATCTCTCACAGCCTGAATGAATGCTGTGGGATGCCCAAGGATATGATATTCCTTTTAAGTACCTTTATTATTTTGCATCAAACACTTCACAGGAAAAAAAAAGTGACTTTTGGCTGCTCATCTCTTAGTATGGAAAAGAGTTGTTGTTTCTGTCACCTGGAAGTACTTGTAGCGTGGTACATTCACTGACCAGAAAATAGCATCTCTAGTTCAGTGTGTGATGAAATATGTAAATAGCATAGTTTTAGGAATACAGATTCTTGTCATTGATCCAACAGTGAGTGTTTTGTTGAGATTTACATAAGTTTTATGTCAGGTCATTGAACCAGGACATGATGAAGAATAGAGTTGGGCAGAGACAAGTCGTCATTTAGACACACACACACGCACACACACGCACACACACACATGCAGAAATAAATATAAAGATTGCCCTTGTGTGTCGAACTGTAATTAGTAGCCGCCTGGGCTTGCAGTGACCTTTTCCTTTTTCTGCTTTCAAAGGTCTCTCCTGAACAGCCGCTACACCAGCAACACTAATGACTTTGCACTCAGTGCTTTCACAATGTTTTCAGCAATTTTCAAAGTCTGTCCTTCAAATATTTCTTCCTCTTGTGCGGCTTTCTAAAGAGGTCTACTTATCTGAGTCATTGTTCACTCAGCGAGCGCCTAAGCACAGATAGCCTTGCAAAGCTGACAGTGAAATGAGTTCTCAGGTGTTCTTCTACAATGCAGCAAATTTTTTAAATGCTGCTCTGCCACTCCTGCTTCAACAAACCAGCATTTGTGTTAGTAAAGAATGTGTGCAGGCATCTTAAGCATTAATGTAAAAGAGGTCAAGCCACATCTGCAGAGGGGTTAAAGAGAACAAAATTGTGATCTGCTGGAGTGTTACATTTCCATACTGCTGACCTACTCATTTTTATAGAATTAAAGTTTGAAGAGACATACTGACTCAAGGTAACGTCATGCCTTCAGGCCTTCATGTTAGCAAGTTGTAGACCTTTCCCTCATGGACTTCTGCAGGATCCTTCTTGTCTTAATGCAACCTGGATGCCAGTGAAGCAGGAAAACAAAACGTATGAATGCTTAAATTGGAGGCTGTGTGGCAAGAGATCATTCTAAACAGTTTGTAATATGTTTACTTGGTGTGAGAAGGCTTAGATGTTTTGCTGCAGGAAACTCAACAGAGCTTGGTACACTTCTGGGGGATAATCCCTGATGCTGTGGTCTGTCCAAGTCTGCATATCGCTTCTGAACTTTTTGGCATGCCTGATTATTTGGAACGGTACGTGGTGTTCAGCTGATAACTTGATAACGTTCGCATAAATTGGAGCAAAAATAAACCTGAATGCTTCAAATTCTGTGTTTGTGCACCAATTTGGAGATTACAAATAATAATTAAAAAAAAATCTCCATTTTCCTGTTAAATGGTGCNGCCATTGCTGGTGAGCACAAATTGTCAGTAATGAACACAACACCCGCGTACACACGGGGGATGTCTGCAGGTAGTTCTGCACAGATTTTTGTGGCGTAATGAGTTTAGATTTCAGCTCGTCCCTCATACTGGTCAGTTAGACCTTGCTTTACAGACTTTTTGCTTTGGTTTTTTAAGGCAAACTGGAGTTCAATTGAATTGCCGTTGCAGTCTGCTAGTTTCCATGCTGACCAGAGATGGGGAATGAAAGCCCTCTTACAATATGTAAGAAGAGAAGGAATCGATGCAGAGTAGAGTTTGTCTGGATTTAATGGATATCAGTGGGCAGAGCTTTGCCTCAGATCACATTAACCAGGAGTGTTGAAGCCTGCCAAATGCTCCAAACATCCATTAGCAGGCCAATCAAACTGTGTGTGCTCAACAGTTCTGTGTTTAATCACTACACCCGTAAGATTTTAGTAACTTGTACTGTCTCCTAATTTCTGAAGAGCAGTCCTCATTATATTACACTTGCGAAAAAAAAAAAAGAGGGTAATAATATTCTGTTCTGTGTGGTAAGTGCTATCATCACATTTATCCAGCTAGCTGTCTTTCTCCGTTTCGCTCCGGTTCTCTCAGCAGCACAGAAAAAGTGGCCTCATATGTCACAAGATGTCACTTCACTTCTGTCAGGAGGCTGATGTATGGGAACCAAAGAGGCCAGTGCTGAAACAGCAGACCACACACACGATACGCTCACAGTTGATGGATGGCACCAGCGTAAAGTCCAGAACTGAGGCTCATTGCCTGGTGGCACATGAACGATTTGAGAGGTGATGTCCTGCAGCTGCAGAAATTGCATGTTTTTATTGGTTGTGGTTTTATACATTTGGCCTAGACTGTTTTTATTTTGAAGTCAGAGAAGAGATAGTGAGGAGTAGCAGAACAAATAAAGCATTTCGCCTTCACAAATGTGAGAGCAATTGATTAAGCTGTTGGCTGCTGTTTTTTTCCTCTATTGGAAACTTAATTTGTCCCAGCGAGGGAAACAAAACATGAGTTATTGATCCAATTTAAAAGCTCATTAGCTATTGGTGATTTGGGTTGGTAGTAGCTTCATGAGGGTTTTATTTTTTTTTTTTTTTTTTTTTTTAGATACAAGTTTTCTTTGTAAAGCCAGTCCCAGAGGATCTGAACTGGAGAGTTTTAAAACATTGAGATGGGTTGATGCTAGGGACGGGCGAGGTGGACTTAAAATTGTACCACGACTTTAATATTGGTACCCCACCTCTCGCCCGAAATGTTCGCTGGAGATAGGCACCAGCACCCCTCCCGACCCCACTAGGGACAGGGGTGTACAGAAAATGGATGGATGGATGGATGGTACTTTACTGTTGTGGTAACGATGAAAGTGACAATAAGGACTATTTATTACTCTTTTTTTTAGGTCACTGTATGGCTGTGACTGCATAACATCTCTATCATAGCCCCAGAAACACAAACACTGTACTCAAAAAACATTCCCATATGTAATATGCTTTTTTTTTTTTTTAAGGACACCACTCACGTAAAAAAATGTGAGATTTGTATCCCTAAAATACACAGAGCATGTGCATTTAATAATATTTTCAAATTTATCAATATTTCCTTTTGCACTTTTTATTGAACAAATAATAGAGAAAAATAGTAAAAAAAAATAATAATCCTGATAATATGGACCTATTTTGGGGCTTTTTAGACATCATTAATTGGAATTTATTGCGGCAACAATAAATCGATATATTTTCTTGTCATGAAATTTATCGCGATAAATGATAAGCAATACAATAAATGTCCACTCCCTGTTGTTTAGGTTTTTGTTTGATGTGAAGGTTGGATTTCCTCTCTTTTGGCCAGCATCCTTCTCTGAATGTGTTTTTGCTCATCAGAGTGAAACCAGCTTGCAGGATGCATCTGCCAGCTGACCCCCCGGAAAAATATAAAAAATGCCCCCCCCCCCCCCCCCCCTCTGTCCCTCTTACTGTGTCAGCTGACAAGCTTGGGTAAACTGTAGTAGCGTTGCCTCAAGATAAAAGGATCTGTGGTGCATGTGGGTTTGCAGGGGGGCAGGAGAATACGGGGGGTTCTGGGGTGGCTTGGGTAACATTGACCATGAGAGAGAGTTTACATCCTGACCCCAGTGTGCCTCTGCAGACTGTATCTCTTTGGTGTGATCATGGGGTCAATCCCTCCTTCTTAATCGTTGACAGATGTCTCGCCTCATCATCTGCGACTGCAATCTTTTTTTTTTTTTTTTTTTTTTCTCACACATGTTGGATTGTCTACATTCCCAGAAATCTTCTGGGAACCTCTGGGATGCGGTCCCAGATCTCAGTAACCTACCCCCCCCTCCCCCCTCCCAACACCCCCACCGCCTCCATCACTCCCTGGACTGAACCGGTTCTCATGTCTTCTGAATCTTCCAGCTGGTCAGGAATTTGTTCTGCTTATGAAAACATTCGGCAGATTTTAACTGGATGAAGTGATGCTTTCGCTTGTTGTCAGCTCGGCTCGGCTCAGACTTACGGAGCTCAGCCTTGAAGGTGTTGTGGGCTTTTGTCTCGTCTGCATTGTCCTGCTGAGAATTGGTTCCAGAGAACTGCGTCCTTCTGCTGCATAAGATTTCGTGGAAATGAGCGACAGGACAGATGGAAGAGAAGAAAAGAACAGAGTTTGCATTCAGTGCATCAGCAGGAAAGTGAAATCAAGTCCTCAGCTTGAGACATACAGGATGTGTGTGTGTGTGTGCTCTGCTGAATATTAAAAGCAGTATATGAAACAAAGTCCAGCCTTTCTGTCTTTAACCCACACACTGCTTCAAGCCTCCTCCAGCTTTCTTTGATATTTATTATTATCACTATTGTTAGCTGCTTTGATCAGCATGAAGTTTGGTGTCTTAGGGGTGTCAGCGTCCCCCCCTCCCACCTGCCTGCTTGGGGCCCAGACTGCTGTAGACAGAAATGGGTCAAAGTTTAGTGGAGCGTCCTGTCTGACCTGGAGGAGGGAGGGGGGTATCCGAGTGCCAGGAACGGCCTTGCTGGACACAGGGGGCTGTTTTTTTTTTTTTTTCATAACTTTTGTTTTTTCATCTATTTAGTTTTATTTATTTATTTTTTTTAAATCAGAACCTCTTTACTCAACAAAATGTGGTGAACTGTAAATACCAACACCAAAAATAAAATACAAAGTGTAGTCTGATTTAAAGTATTTACTTCCCTTTCTGCCAGAGTAGTCAATAATTATTCCCATCGGGAGCAGAGAATGGAGTTGCTGTAAAACAGGTTTGCGCTTTAGGCTGCGACAGACGGTAACAGCTTCCACACCGAAGAGTGTTGTTTTCACAAACTGCCTGGTTAGCTGTGGTGCGTTCGCTGTCTGGTTGAGGTTCGGTGTAAATGCCGCGTCCTTATTTAAATTCTCAGAACATGTTTCCAACAGTTGATTAAAAGGTCATTCGTTTGCCGTGGTTGCACGTGTGACAGAAAACCTGAGATCTGCTTTGCCCTCCCCCGTTTCTATCCTTGCACACGGCGACTCGCGCCTGAACTCTGAAATCACGCTGGATTTTACAAGCGCAGCTCAATATGGACACGGAGGGAATAATTATTGCTAAATGTTTTAGTGACTTGTAAAAAGAGCAACATTTTCTAGTGTCAACAGCTAAGCAAAGGCATGAATAAGATTTAACTCTTATGAACCCTGCGTAGGACAGAGAGCAGCGTTGCTCCGCGGCATGTTATCTTTCTCTTTAACGCTTTAAAAGCAAAACACTGCACATTACAGTGACAGCGAACAACTGTGGGTTTGTAAACATGTATGACAGTGTAACAGATTGTTAGCAGAGATTAACATCACCCTCAGTATGTGTGCGTGTTTGGAGCATCTCCAGTTTTTACAGCTGGGGAGGCATTTGGGTCCCTCCTCAGAAGTCTGGAGAATTCAAATAGAGGCAGATTTAATAACGATAGGACCAGCTTCCTTTGTCAACAAAGGTCTCCCAAAACCAATGGCAGAGTCATTTTAATTGGAATCATGTCAATATTTGGAGATAAAGATTTGAAGAAAGGTTTAATTTTGTTTTCTTTTTGTGTGATGATGGTTTTTCTCAGCCTCTCCAAATAAGTACCTACATTTATCTCGCATATAAACGTGGTTTTCAGCCTCAAAGTGTGAAATGTGTTTGATTAATGCTGCACGTAAATTTATTAAAACCTTTTCATGAATCGTTTACCTGCAATTGATCACAGTCTATTCTTGAAAACAAGATTTCCATTTCAAACTGACACGGCATTCTTGTCACGTTGATTTCTGGCACAGCATTAAACACATCTCTGCAGATTAATAAGTCTGGCTTCATAAAGGTCAGATTTCTTGCTCTAAATTCCCCAGAGTGGAGCGAGCCTCAGTTTTTGACATCCACATTTAAAGTAAGCTGTTAATCGCGCTTATATAGGTTCGGCTGCCCATAATCTTTGATCAGTAATGGACAGAAAACAATCTTTAACACCCTGGTGAATCCTTTAGACAAATGTCTGCAGAAAACGGCATTGTCTATAAGACACGAAAATAAGCCAGTAATGCAAAAAGAATGAGGACGAGTTTGTTGGGTCTTTACCCCAAGTGACGTGATCATTTGTGTGTAAGATGTTAAAGTAAATCCAAATTCTATTTACTCAATTAGTAATAATCGATTTAGGCGATTTAATGAGTTGTTATTGGTGCTTCAGCTTCATGCAGGGTTCCTAAGCAGAACAACTCTGGAAAATTATGGAATTGAAATTTTTTCAATAGGAACATTTGATGTTTCATCTTTCTAACATCCATCTGTCCGGCAGTCTGTCCAGTCGTTCCATTTGTCTATCTGTCCACACTTAAAGTCTGACCACTGTAAAATGATCTACCATTAATGCATTTATTATTATTATTATTATTATTCAAACGTAACAAATGTTTTAAAAGGAAGGTGAACAGTGGGAGGTTTGGCTTGGAAAAAAAGTATAGAAGTCGAACCTGAAAATGTTTTTGAACCTTTGTTGTTTTAAAATATTCCAGACTATGTAAAATATTTAAAGTCAGTGTAAGTCAGTGAAGTTTCTTTTCATAACCGGATTCTTAAAAAAAGTAAACATCACTTTGCCTACTTACTTCATGTCCATGCTGGCGCGTGTTGTGCAGCTCGGTGCTTTGAAAAACCCAACGTTGACATGAGGAGTAGGCGATCTGAGATTTCACAATTAAACTGTGTCTTACATAATGGCTCATCTGCTGCACCTATTGCCACCATACCAGGAATTACTGGTGTGCAGAATTTAAACTGTAGCGCTCGGCTGCCGTCAAAGATCAAACGGGAAGATTAAGGTGCAGACTGAGCGTTTTGGAGGGGCAGAAACGGCGACGGCAGATGCAGGGATGAGCAGATGAAATGAGGCCAGTGCCATCCTGTCTCATTAACCATGCAGGGTTGGGAGGGGATTAGCCTCACTTACATAACTCCAGCTCCCCCCCACTATCTCCCCCCTTTAACTAGCCTATCTCCCCCGTTTTTTTTTTTTTTTTCCTTTCTAACCCCACACTCATAATCTTTAAAGAGAACGAGGAAGACTGTTGCGGCCTATTTGTTATTCCCACATTTTAGACTTTCATCTTTCTACAAAACAGAAATTGGAAGAAGCAGGAAACAGAAGCAGGCTGGCTGATTGTGGTGGGAATTGTTGAAGAGAGGAACAGACGTCAGGAACTGAGAGAATCAGTCAACAAATGCAGGACTTTATTCCCAGATGCGGTAATAAAGTGCAGATGAAGCTGATGGAAAAGGCGGAACAAGAGGAAAAAGAAAGACGGCGGATTGTTGGGGGGGGGGGTGAGGTGGGAGGTGTGGGGTAGATCAGATGATCTATTTATAGTTTATCCGTGATGTTGGGTTAGACTGCTTGGCCCAGTGCAGCAGAGCTCAGCATCTATGTCAGTCTTTGTGTCATTCTGCATTAGCTCTACACACACTCACACACACACACATATATATATTTATGAATGTGCCCCGCGGGTGTGAACGCAGGCTGTCACGTAAATGTGAGTGTGCTGACCTTTGCCACCGAGCAAAAACAAGATCACACACCAGCACATCACCTGGCTGTGTGTGTAACAGAGATGGTGAGGTAAGGGAGCTGCCTCCGTTCTGCTTAGTTTATGCAAACACAAACAGGAACTCGTCTTCTTGGGAGTAAATTAGTCTCATTATCTTCCTTGTCCTTTCAACTCTTGTTTGTTTTGGGCTTACATTTGCATATTAATGGCCGTCCTCCTTTTGTTCTCTTTCATAGTACAGTTAAAGATGATTGCCTCGCTTTCTTATTGTGGAGGAGGTTGTTGTCCTTGATTATTGTTCCCTCTGATGACAAATAAAGGCCTCATGAAAAAAGAATGCGTTGTAAAAATGAATATGTCCCAATTAACTATTAATTATGTGATCACAGTTTATATATATATATATATATATATATATATATATATATATATATATATATATATATATATATATATATATATATATATATATATATATATATATATATATATATATATATCACACAGCCCTCTTATTTGTCCCAATCAGCAGAAATTAGATTATGAAATCTAAAATTCTTTGTAAATGTTGAATCACACTGACTGTGATTTTATCTCTGATCTGATATCTCAGATTTTTATCATACAGAGTGACATGATTTCTTCAAATCAAGCACACCCAGCCATTTGTGATGTTTATTTGGGCTTTAAGGGATGTGTCTTAACGAACCTTAATGTTAAAGATTAAGGTTCTATAAATCTGATTAGCAGTTTATTGGACTAACTCCCGGGTTCAATTCAGAGTATTCAGTATCACGAGTAGAGATGCAGAGAATATCGACTGGCCAGACTATTTTCAACCCTTTTTCGTTTCTTACGCTTCTGTGTCACTACGTCTACTTATTCTATAAACGTAATCTGCTCTGTAACAGATTACACAGGACACACAGACACAGCTCTGAAGTACTGCTGCTTTGGTCTCAAACAAGTGCATAAATGTTCTCTGAATATGTCAGGGTTGTTTTCCTTTTCCTCTACGCAAGTTAACAAAATCCACAATTGAAAATAATTCTGAATGGGAAGCCACCACGAAATTCCCTCCGACTTCCTTGCTTCCTGAATGATTCCCGTCTGGGAGCGTCTCTGTGTCGACCAGAACCCCGTTTGTTTCAGCTGTTTCTGCGTCGGCTCCATTAACCTGCATTGTGCCATGGCGAAGGCAAAGGATCGATTCATGAACACGCTGAAATGTGAGCATTCACATGATTGCACCTGTGTGGTAAAATGTGGAAAGACACCGTTGACTTCACTTTTACAAAAGCAGAAATTGGAAATAAACTATAGATTTTGGGGAATACTGTATGTTTTCCATATAGTTTCTTAAGAGGTTTAGATGTTTCCATCAGATAAAGTTAGAACCTTTCTGTTTCTGAGTCTGATGCTTGGCTCTACAGCAGCAGCCCTCTTGCAGTTTATCAAAGTTTGAATATATTTTTGGTGCAGCTGCCCCCCTGCCTGCGCTGCGGCAGCATTACCATGCTGTTTTTTCTGCTAAGACAAAGCTCTCCGTGCAAAGAAATGTGTTTGAAATTATGACGAAAGGCTAAAAAGACAGGGAGGTTGAAGATAATGAGAGAGGAGACAAAGAGCAGGAAATGAATAGAGATGATCCGTGTCCTCCAGACAGAGAAACTGTTACAACAGCGCAGTCTGAAAAAGACAAAAGACGAGACAAAACTTTTGGCTCAAGTGATTTAAGGGCTGGAAAGTAAAAATGAAAAATGCTCCTACTGTCTTTGTTTGATTTCTTAATTATTCTCAACTCACTTCTTTTTCATCTGTGTGGTCAGGTGGCGCTCCTTCTGTCATCAACACAGCAAAAGCTACAAAAAAAAACAAAAAAAAAAACCTTTCACTTTTTGTGGGTTGTCAGTAAACATGCAAATACATAATTTACGCGATTTCTGCTGGAGCTGCTTCTCTGAAGATTGGTTGCAGGAATAAGTTTGGCTCTTTGTTGCTGCTACTTCCAGATTTCATGTCAGCTAACTCGACCATTGGGAAAGACGACTCAGAGTCTGAGAGGAACGTCACACGATGGGATAGAAAGATGAAAGAGTGCTCAATAAAAGAAAGTGGAGAAGTTTGATTACAGATTTATTTTATTGTTGCGATTTATCAAACTAAACATTTGAGATTTAAAGACAGTTGTCAATGCATTTTTGTATTTTAACAATGTTACCAGGTACTGTTCAGATTTTGCTTCTCGTCAGATAACAAAATCTGATGAGCATATTGTCACCTTCCTGAAAATAAAAATCATAGCACAGGTGACTTTTTTTCTTGCCCAAAGGGATTTTTGTGGAAAAAAAAAAAAAAAAAAAAAAACCACCGCCTCTTTTTGCCAAAAGTTAATTTTGCTGAGGTTTGACACTGATTTCAGGTTCTGTACATCACAATTTGAGGCACACCAGAACCTAATAAGATGGAGATTTTTAATGCTGCTGCTCCTCGGAATACTTATTTAAATTGTGCAGTTATATTAACAATATTAATATGTTAATATTTTTACAGTGTCTGTTTTGTTTTGTGTGTTTGAGTGAAGTACATTATCTGCAAGTACCATTTTGAAAAAAAAACAAAAAAAAAACACACATTTTGTTCATTTATGAATTATGTCAGAAATTATATTGATATCATAAATGTTCTCTTTGTTCCACATATATAATCCTGGATGGACAGCTGGACAATGAATGCCAAGCCCTTGATATCTCATAGACAGTACTTTGCATCATCTGACCAGATATTTCTATAAGGTCAAGGTATCAGATGAGTCAGAGGATGGTGAGCAGGTTTAGACACGCTGCCCTCTAGTGAAGAAATATTAGATCTGCACTGACAGGACTTTCTACATCTACAGAGGTGAGGAGAAAGCTAACAGGACAGGAGTTTAAACATGCAGCAGACAGATCCATCAGAGCAACACGGGCAAACACAGTTCACATTGTTCTTTTCTTAACCTGAAAGATGAATGCTGCTCATTAATCATGGCTATTTGTCTTCTGTTGTAAGTGTAGAGGTCAGTGATTAAACCTTGTTTTCTGTAGCGGAGCCAACTCTCTCTCTCTCTCTCTCTCTCTCTCTCTCTCTTCTTCTCTCTCTCTCTCTTTTCCTTCCTCTCAGAGGATCAGAGGAAAGGCTGCAGTTTGTCACTGCTCCACTTGGCTTTTCGTGGCTCTGATGTTGTCTGCCGCCAAATCCCAGCTGAATAAAAGCCAGAAATTGAAGCGGCAAATTATGTTTTAAGTTTGTGTGCTTGCACAAGGAAAAGCAAGCAGGAAAGTGGGCCAGCCATCACGCAGGACACATTACTGCAACAAAACAGCTCTCTCCTTTTTTTATTATTATTACTATTTTTGAAAAATGACAGCAGCAACAAACATATCTGGCAAAGTCTTAACATGAGGGTTCAGTTAATGGGAAGGTAAAGGTGGGAAAGCTGCTACGTTTCCACTCAATTCAACTGTAAAGATTTTTACTCAACTTTTCTTGTGTTATTTTGCTATGAAAATGAGCAAAAACACCTGCATGCACCTGTTATTATAGAAATATATTTATTGCTCAGGCAAAATTTGCAATTACATATTTGCAATATTGTCAGAGCTGATTTATTTATGAATTACATTTATCAATTTTTTGTTGTTTTGTATCGTGTGTCTTTGGTTTTACGTCTGTGTGGAACATTGGGCTGTTAAATCCATCAATCAATCAATCTATCAAAATATAAAAAATTATAATGACCAATAATTGATCTTTATTATTACATTTGTTTTTGTATTTTTAACTGTGCTTTAATTAAATTAATACTAATGTTATCATGGATTTTTACCTGCTTCTCAGGCGCTTTGTGATTTTCTTTAATCTGCAAACTGCGGTATATAAATATTTAATAGAATAAATAATATTTAGTTCATTGTAGCATTGGAGGAGACACCATACATTATTATAATAAAATAGTATATATGTTCTTCCTATATCTATACAGAGTTTTGTTTTAGATTGTTTCACTCTCCTAGTGTCTCGTTGGCAGAGATTAAACAACACTTCTTTTTAGTGTGTGGTTTTTATTTGGGGTTGTTCCTCATCAGAGTTGTAGCTTTTCAGCACAGGAAAACACTTTGGAGCCATCCCCCCAAAAACTGTAAGTAAGAATCTGTCTGATTTACAAATCGAGTCCATTAAGCCAGAAATTCAGCCGAGTCTTTAATGACCCCCTTGGTTACATTATCCTGTGGGAGCAGCACTTCTGAATCATTGTCTCATCGCCTCGACATAAAGGGTCATCCCAGCCGTGAGGACATATGCTGCAGTCGGGGTGTAATCTATCCACAGGGAGATATAATGGATTACAATCTCAATCTAATCTGCTCCCATAGGGTTGCATCCGTCCATCATGGAAAGTGAGATCCCATCTTCTGATTAGAAGATGAGGAATGAAGGTAGCGTGTGTGTGTGTGTGTGTGTGTGTGCCTGTATAACAGGAAAGACTGTAAATCCTCATATATTTCATGGCCTTACAGGGTTTTATCAATATTAAAAAGAATTAAAAGATAAACTTGAGTCAAAGCTGGGCACATATACCTCTCCATATTTGTTTGAAAGTTTCAAAGACATTGTTATTGTGTGTTACTGTCCACATTGCTTATATTAGTGAAACTTAAAGAGGGCCACATATTTGTTATGTTACAGATTTGACCCACAATGAGACCCGAGTCCCTCTGGGCAGACTTGGAAAGTCACTTTTATTTTTTATTTATTTACTTTTTTAAATCGGTGATCGATGACTGGCTAGAAAACTGCGTCAGTGCACGCCTAATGGTATCATAACAAGGTGGAAATGATTGGGAACGACAGAATCTCTTGACGTGTAAAGTCACAGAGCAGGTTTGGCAGAAGTTGAGGCTCACAGTGTGCAGAGGTTGCCAACCTTTTTCAGTCTTTGGCCTCACACCTCCTCATCTCATGCATTCTTCAGATTAGTTTAAGAACAATCCTTCAAGAGCTTCATGCTAAGTGTTTTTTTTGTTTGTTTTTTTATTTGTTTTTTGGGGGGGGGGTTTGTAATTAAGCAGCTGCATCCAAGCCATACAGTACACAAGCAGCTGTGAAGCACAGCTTGGCAGTGAGGCAGTGTGGCACGAATGACCCCTGCCACAGCAACTAGAGAGCAAGAATCAATATCTTATCAATTATTAGGGAGTAACAAGCTGCCCAATTACCTTATTGGCCAACTGAAAGGAGAGATAGTTGGGGGAAGGAAAGACGCTCAAGATTTACATTTACAGTAGGAAAAAGTTGAGCTCTGACAGCACATCGAGTCTTGGTGCCTCGCAGCTCTTCTTGTCCAACGTCTACACACCGCAGAGATGTTTACTGCAAGTGTTACAGATTGTGATGTGTTGTTTTAATTGTTCAGTTCAGCCAGCTCATAAAACCAATAGAAAGACTTCTGTAATTAATTAAAAATATTTGACTCAGTGGCTTCTTTTCATGTGTTTTTGACTGCTTTTTGTTTTTGGAACGTTATTTTACTTTGTTGCTAAAAAAAAAAAAAAGAAAAAAAAATATAAGAGACAACAAATATGACAATTTTTGTAATTAATGCCACATCAATTGGAGAGGAAAATAATTTGGAATCGTTGAATGTGGATTAAAAAATCCTTAGAAATTAGTAAAATGGCAACTACCTTTGCGTTTTGCCATGTTTACAATTCACCTGCATTATTAGGGAGGTTTTCGGTTGTTTCCATTGTTTCTGCTCTTGTTGGAACCATGTTCCCTGCCAATGATTCAGGTACAACATCTTCTTATGTGACACTGATGCAGATATTTGTTTTTTAAAAATGCAAATTACTGCATGAGACCATAATTTTTTTCTACTCTTTATCTGAAGAAAGGTTCACCATTAATGATGCTAGTATTTAAATTTCTTTAGGAATGCTTTACAAAGTCGGTTAAAAATACTTTTATGTTAGCTCTGTGCTACGACTTGTAGCCTGTGTTGGTTTATTTTCCCTGTTTCTGAATGAAAATCGCCGTAATGTACTTCCAAAACCTTTCAGCTGCTTTCACTTCCCTCTCGGTCAGCGCCAAACGCCCGACTCGTTTTCACCCAACAAAGAGCCTCTTGTGTTCAATCTGGATGATAATGGAAATGTTGCAGAATTGGTGTTATTTGCAAGCAGCTCTCCAACAATGATGCTTTGTGTGTTTTTAATTTAGGCCAAATCGAAAGAGTTGCAGACCTGAGTGAGGCCCTGGAATGAGAGCTCCCTGCCATCCTGTCTCCCCCAGACCTCCAGGAGGAGCACGCTGGGTGACACACTGAGGTAAATAACCACACTGAAGAAATAAATACCCTTCTGCAGACAAAGCCCTTCTCTGATGACGTTGACCTTCAGTATTTGCTGAGTCAAACACCCCCCCCACCCTCCTCCTACCACTCTCGTTTCTTCTCTGAGTTTCTCCCTCCCCTTTTCGGTTTTGTTCTTTTCCTCTTGTCTTTTTAGGGAGACAAGGGCTGTGATCGATGGTCTGACTTGATGCTGACCAACTTTAAAGCGGCATAACTTTACAGTGACTTGTTGTATTAATGTTCCCACACAGATGCAGACACATTTCAGGAATTGGGGGGGTCCTGCCCTCTGGGAAAGAGTCTGGTTTAGGATGAGATTTGGGAATGGAAAGCAGTTGGTGTGAATGACACAGAGGTAAAGGGAGGAAAGGGAGGATGAGGAGTTTAAGAGGTCAGAAGTTTGTAACAGAGTCCACGTTGCCTCATGTGGCAGTCGGGTTTTTCACAGATAGGTATGTTACTGAATGTTTGTTTTTGCGACTTATTCAATTTTTGTGCTTATTAACAAACTTTGGTAGTTAGTAAAATGTACTCCTGTAGAGATCACTGCACTGAGCTTCTTGTTGTGGGCGGTGCTTGGAAGATTTGCTAGGTGATAACACTGTATGGTCATTCCAGCTGCACCAGCTGTCTGACTCTCTCTCCGTTTCAGACTATCCATTACAGATCTTCTGTGTCCTCTGCCCTTCTGCTTTCCTTCTGTCCAGCTCAGTCCTGGTCCAGCTGTCCCCTTCCTTCATTAAATTGTTCTCCATATTTCGCACTGCTCTGCTGGAAGGGAAGGTCTTCTGGAAAGTCACTTTTTAAATACCAAAGTGTTTTTTTTTTTTCTTTTTTTTGTAGGGGTCAGGTCAGTCAGTGCTTCATGGTTTGATTGAAACATATTTATTCAGGGTGTTCCTTAGAGCTGCACATTATAGTCAGTTGCAGATATTGTAATACCAGTGTGTGCAATTCTGTAGTCACAAAGGGCTGCTCAGATGCAATATCGGATATTGTATGTCCAGAGTCCTGCATTGACATTTTTGCTTATCGCCATATTATTTGTCTATTTGGATGGACTCTAAATGACCTTAACTCTCAAATCCGATGTGCATTTTTCAATATTCTTGATGCTAAAGCCAATGTTGCTTTGCACTCTGAAAATAATTGGAATTTAAATAAATAAATAAAATTAAATAAAATCTGAATTTCCAAAAAAAAAAAAAAAAAAAAAAAAAAAATTTTTTGAAATTTTTTTTTTTAAGTTTGTTTGGTTTTAACGATGACCCTTTTTTGGGGATGATTTTCTG
>NW_015112669.1:223488-236980 GCF_001443285.1 Poecilia latipinna | reverse complement strand
TTTTTTTCCCCTTTAAAAAAATTTGGAATTAAAAAAAAAAAAAAAAAAAAAAAAAAAATAAAATTTCAAAAAAAAAAAAAAAAAAAAAAAAACAGATTTTTGGAAATTCTGATTTTGAAGTTGATTGGTATTGACTGATGACTCATCTTAGGTGATGATTTGCTGGTTTTCGCAAATACTTTTCTGGGCAAACATCTTTTCACAGAATCCAAAGTGAATTTTGTTTAATTCTAGACTTTTTGCTTAGGAAATGGATCTCAGACAAATGACATATTTTTAACAGCTCTAGCCTATTATGCGTTAGCCAGAATATTATTATGAAAGCTTATGAACGCAGTGGCTGAAACGATGAGGATAATCAAATCTTTAACTGCTATGAATCTCTTTGTACTCCAGTTTGAAGTTTTAATTTACTTAATTTCTCTGCATGTTTATCACTCATAAACACATTTTTTCTGCTGCTGTAGCCTCAATTGTGTTATGTGACATGACAAACTGACAGAACTGCACCGTTGCATATTAGTATAATATATCAGTCTGCGTCCTGCTCCAATTCCCTCTGAATTTTGTTGCCGAATTGTCTGGACACACAATTATGTTATTATAAGGCCATTTTTTCTGCAGCCCTATAAAATGCACATTAACCCCTGAAAAACAAATGTAACACACACACACACACACACACACAAAAAAAAAACAGATAAAAACCCAGATAGTAGAACTTGACAATATGCTGTTTTGCAGTGTAACAGCTACTATGAAATCTTCAGGTCATGTGCACAAACGTGAAAGATTGCAAGGGAAAATGAACCTGGTAAATCACAATGTTGAAAGCAGTCCAGTTTATTTCTGACTCTTGAGGGTTTAATGTGTTGTTCTGCACTGGTGCACTCAGCTTGTGGGTTATTATTACCTGTTCAGAGGATGAAATGGAAGCTTGTGCTGACTCACATAGCGTCACACACGTATATAAAAGACTCGAAAAGCTTTCTGGTGTTGTATTTTCAGCCCGGACAAGGGCTGGCCTGTGTTAATGGCAGTAAAGTGCCAAGTCAGAATGCAAAAGTGGACTTTCTTTTCTCTTGCTGTAGCAGCATGGGACTCAAGAGGGAAGTTCCAGGAAAAGAGAATAAAAAAGGATTTCTCACTCTTCCTGCTGTTTCTCCATGGCAGCGTAAAGCAGTATACCAAGAACTGGTGATATTGTGTGACTCACAGAGCAGTGAGGTAGGTAAATGGGTTTTTAGTCAGTTACTTTTGAAAAGTAATTGCTTTTAATTAGAGAGGGGTTTCCTAAAATCCCCAAAAGTATGTCTTTACATTATTTAAGTTTTAGAGAAGGCTTATCACATTTCTCTTATCACTGCCTCTTCATCTCATCTCTCCTCTGACATCCTTTGTCCTCTGGACAAAGACATTTCATTTTATTTATTTAGCTCAGGTCAGATGTGGGAACAAAGATTAAAATCAAACCCTAGCTGTCAATGTTCAAGTAAAGAGATTAGATTATGAGTGCGTTTTGCTTCCTGATCAGTAGGCAGTAACAGCTGTTAGCTGCATGCCGTTCTTTTATGTTTACATTCACTATTCCAGAAAAAGTATAAGTGCAGGATAAGCAGTAAGTGTTGGATATCTCATTGAGAACTCTTCAGCCCATTATTTGAAAGTGGATGGCACAATTATAAAACTCCCAAGGCCAACACTAACGGGCCGTCAGAGAAACAGCGATGATTACCATGGTAGGAGGAGCAGTGGAGACTCACAACGTTGGTGTAAAAATATATTAACGGCATAAAAAGAACAAAAATCTGGTCTTTATAGAACAGTGGTAAGAAAGCGAAAGTTACAAGAAGATTGTGTTCGCAGATTGTCTCAATCCTGTAAAATATACTCTGGTTATTTTGAGACTATGTGCCGAACGTTGTGTGGTGGAATCATAAATCTGGAATTCAAGCTGAATAGACCATCTCTCTAATAAAATGTGGAGGTGGCAGTATAATGTGGGGATTCTTTTAGAGACGTTGGAAGATGAATGTAGCTAAATACTGAAATATGGAAGAAAACCTACTAGAAACAGTCAAAGACTTGAGACAGGAATGGAGATTCTCTTTCTAGCAACCCCAAACATGCAGCCAGTGATACAGTAGAATCATTGAGATCCAAGCACGTTTTAGGATGGCATAGTCAAAGTCTAGACGTAACTTGTACTGTATTTTTTTCTTTCTCCCATCCAAACTAACCATACTTGAACAATTTACAAAGACGAAAATGGTACAATTTCAGTCTCTGCATGAGCTAAGCTGGTGGAGACATACCCCAAACTCCTTGCAGCAAGACGCTTCCATTTTGTACAGTATCAGCTCAGGGGGGCTGAATACAAATGAACACCAGGCTTTTTGTGAACCTCAACTTCACCTTTTTTATGTAACCGGTTACAACTGTGATGCTGAGGCTGTAGGGTATGCTTTGACTTTCAGCTGCAAAAATCTGAACTGGAGAGCCATTTCTTTTGTTACCTTGACGCAGAAACTCTGATACCTCAGTTTTATCTCCCCTTCATCACCTGACACTGCCATCACCGTGAAAAATACAAGCTGCAGCGCATGCTGGTTTGACTTTCCACTTCTCTCCTAGTACCTGCTGAACAACGCGCCGTTTTCTCCTCCATGAGCTCGAGAGACCGTGACGAGAGTGCAACTACTAAGACGTGCAGGAAAGTGTTATGCAATTTACCCCCATCTGAGTCAACCGACCCGCCCCCCTGCTCCGTATGCAGAGGCTGCAGCTCTTGATCTAGTCCGTGTTGTTTGGTAATTACACAGCTGGGTATTACTGCACTGCTATAGAGCCAAAGGGGAGATGATGCTGAAACGCCACAGTTGTGGGGTTGGGTGAGGTGTTCCCCTGATGCCTTCAGGCTGTCGCGCGTTTACGTTGAAGAAGAAATACTGGAGAATGCTCCCAAAATTGTTAAATCTAATGCAGAATTGTGTTGATGTGGAGATTATGTGTGAAGGAGAAGGGGTGGATGAGTCTCAGGCTGTGAACAGAAGGGGGAGGAGAGTAACTTGTGTGTGTGTGCTACGAGTCAAACTAGAGGCTCAGGGGCTGGCAGACAAAAGTGGGAGAGGGGAGGGAAAAACGAGGTGGAGGAGGAGGAGGCAGAGGAGGAGGCAGAGGCGGTGCTACGGCAGACAGCAGGGAAGGAAAGCTGAGAAGAGGAACACTGAAGTGGAGTGAGACGAGAGAGTCCTGGAGGATAAGGAGGCTTCCATTTGAAAGTCCTCGTGTCAGGATATGAGGTCCTGGATCGGTGCATCAGAAGAAAAGTGGAATGTTGTGGTGACAAGGCAGGATACAGGACAGTGAGAAGAAAAGGACGTTGAGGAAAGGAATCTCAGCTGACAGAGATATTTTTACTTTTCTTTTATTGCAAGGAAAGAAAAGAAAAACAAAGATCAGCAGCAGCAATGCAGGACTCTCACTGGGGTGTGTATTGCTGCATTTATCTGCATATGGGTACATGAGTTTTGTTTTTTTGTTGTTTTTTTTTCTCCAAACCTTTAGTCCCCTGTGTTCCTGTTTAGCTTGGCTTGCAGAGTTGCTTGAGGGAAAACTTTGCATTCAGGGAAGGTGATGTGGAAACTACATTAATGGGATGAGTAACGGAAAGAAACGTTGCTCAGCACTTCTAGTTGCACAGATTTGACTAGATTTCTTTCTTTCTTTCTTTTTTTTTAATTTGTGATGACTCCTAAAATAGTTGAAATTAAAGTTTTAAAGTAGCAGGATGCTTCACATTTAGCTTTTCTTTTGAAGTTAGCTGCTCTGTGTAATCTAAAAATAGAAAGATGGAGCAGAGAACTCAGAGTCTGGATTTGTCCAGGTGGATCATGAATTTTTGGTGTGTTGACCCAGATGCTGTTACCCCCGGTCCTCTGTAAGTTGGGTTTTTCGAAGAAGTTGGGGTGCTGATTTGAAATTTCAGCCTTTAGAAAAAGCTGTTCTTCTCACGGGACAGTTGGCCTGAAGGAGGGGGAAACCACTCTGGACTCACTCTGGAGATAAAGGAGAGAGAAATGCTATACACCGGGGATCAAACACACAGCTACGCTTTACCTCTTAAGTTGTGACCCGTTAAATTTATCTTTCTGATGTTGACAAAGCATCGGAAGACAGTGGCTGCTGCTGTTTCTCATGTTTTCCCTCCGTTCTTAATTACAAGTCTTGGTATAAGCTTGGTGGCTGCACGCTCTGGTTTCTCATCAGGTTTGCTCTGACCTGAAAGTGATGCGTCAGCAGATGTTTATAGACAAGAGCTTTTTTTGGTGTCTCTCTCTGTAGTGACTGCTGAAAGTTTCATTTAAGACAAAGCAAGGGAGGGGTTTAATTACCCAGACTGGGTTTTGGCACAGATTGCAGCAGTGGCGTTTCACTCTATAAATGTTCGAACGTTGACATGAAGATCAAGTATGAGGCGTGAAGTGAAGGGGAGTGAGAGTGAGAGTGGAGACGTGGATCACGGCTTACCTCATCTCCTCTTAACAGGAGAAATGAGGTAAATGTGTGTCACATGTTGCAGGTTACAACCTTTTCCAGACGTGTTGACTCATGTTCGCCGTGTTTGCATCCCGTGTGCACATGCTCACTTTGCTAAGCATGTAGCTTAAAATGAGAAATGACGTCAAATTGTTTGGCTTTCTTGCCTCCTTTTGGTTAATACTCCTTAATGTGCACTGTGGTCAGGGTGAGGTTTACATTGCTCTCTCTATTTTGCATCCAGTGTTTTGTTAACAGTTTGTTGTGGAAAAATGTGACCCAATTTTTGACTATTTTAACATTTGTTTAAGAATTGTGATGTAAGAAGCTAAAGGAACAGCATCTGAAATATTTCTGTCCAGACTTTATGCTGTGAGCAATCAATAATTATTCAGGCTGGTATCAGAGGCAATGTCTGAATGAGAAATATAATTTTTGAACTAAATCAAAAGTATTATGGAGGAGACAGTCCATAATGTCTATTCCATTATGGAGTTACTAACTTAGTAACTTAGCAACTTTACTAAGTTAGCAACTTAGTAAAGTTACTAAGACATAAAGTCTTTAGTAACTTTTATTAGGAATTAACATGGTTAGACTGGCTAGCATTGCTAAAACAGACCCCATATATAATCCCTGGAGAATAACCTAACATACTGAGGTTGAAAGGTTCAGTAAGGTAACAATAACTTTTGCTGTAATCTCTTCAGCCTTCCTGTTACTTGCTGGAAGTTTTGCTTTCTCTCGCTCTCATGCAGCCTAAATAAATTGCAGATTTGCTTTGACATGTTGTACGTTATAAAGATTGTAATAAAATAGTTGCTTATATATGTAATATTGAGTTATCTCCCCACATGAACAACTTTCACTTATAGATGTTTTTTTTGGATCTGGAACCGGATCTGGTAGTCTTGCTCTCTCGCTGTCTTGAAACTGGAACGATGTTTCAACATGTCATAAAAACTGTTTCCTTTTTAAACACCTTAGTACAGATTTTGTGCTTCCTCTGACTTCAGTTTTATAAACTTCACTGATACTGAAAATTGCTGACAGTGTAGACAGTTACTGAATGAGGAATACTTCATTTTCTTTGTTTAGTAACTACTTAAGCCTATTAGGGCATAGGTATGGTGCTTTCACTAATAAGGAAAAAGACAAAAAACATGGACTTTCTGATCAGGAAAGACATGTCAATCTGATGCCCCATTTACACAGAACATATTTTCAGTGACCCTGTAATATTTTAAGTGTCTCCAGGGACGTTACAAGCAATGCATCTTCATACTAATTATAACGAATCAAATAAAATGAACCTGCTTTCCGACTCCGTCCTTTGTTTTCCAGTAATTCCCCTAAACTCGGTTCATAGTTTATGTAAAACGTTTATTTGAGGCGCATAAGAAGCGCTGATCGTGTGCGACAGAAACACTGGAAGATTGAGTCGTCAGAGGATTAGAAGTTGGTCTGGTTCAGTTTGCTGAACGGGTATTTTCTGTGCCAATGTGCCTTCACGCCATCTTTCCCAAGCTTACAGCGCGCGGACAGTATGTCTGAATACATCTGCACATGTGCAACTTTGCAATGTCAGTTATTTTCTCTGAGGAGTGGATGTGAATTATACATCCAGGCTGGCACAGTTATGGTGTGGTTTTGCTGCTTATGTAATAGCTGCTGTGGAAGTCATTTGCCTTTCTGTACTAAGCAGCACTTTGGTGTGCGTCTGCAGCATTGTGTGCGTTCTGATCCAACTCCGATAAGTGACTTCAAGTCGGACCTGCGGTGGCTTTTGTTAAATGTCGCCCCGACTTTGTTTCAAATCTCGTAGCCATTCTCCTTCTCACTTTCAAAAATCAGTGCTACATCTTCAGTCTGCCTGATTATGTTAATCAAAAAAAGTGGTTGCTTTCAGTTTCAGGAAAGCAGATCCTTTCTCTCTGCTCTGGCCTCTGCTAATGTGAAACAATAGCCTTCCTTTATTCGCTGAGCCTTTTGGGGGGAGGAAGGAAAGCTTAAGAGGGAAAACTGTATTCTTCACTCCTCTTTTAGGACAATGAGAAGTTAGAACCACTTTAGTGCTTGGATTTACTCCAACAAACCCCATGTTGGGACCACATTTACTCTGATAAGTAATCATACCTTCGCCCCTAGTTGGGTGCTAAATCAAAGCGATCCTTGCAAACAGTAGCCCATTGGCCACACTGATCTCTGTTTCTATGCCACTGGCATTCTTGGTATTTCCACTGTCCGTGGTTTCGACCACTGACCACTGCTGGATAATTTGGCTGGAAAGCCTCCTGGAAAATTCAACAATTGGAGCAGAACAGGAATGTCAGCCATGGTTCTCTTTTTCCCATAGCTGCATCATCAGTTCCTTCCAGTGCCAGCTGATATTGGAACCACAGAGAGCCGACTGATATATTTTCACGCATATTTTTGGTGCCAATTGAAATATGCTTATAAATTACTGTGCATGACAAAATGCTGATTAGCGACACGTCTTTTTGATCATAAACGTCCAAGGTGAACCGGATATCTTTTAAAAAATGTTGATGATCTAATATTCATAAAAACAATTTCATTTACTGACATCACAAATCACATCACATCTTCTGATCAAGATGTGATGTGATGTGTAATAGTTGTAAGATGAGTTGGAACTTTATTAAAGATAGCTACTGCAGCAATAAATTGTATTTTGCACTTTAGGCTCTTTGTACCAGTGCTGCACAAACGATTTTAGTCAATAGTATTTCTCACCCATTCAAATAATATGTATATTTTTTGTATTCTAATCATTTCAAAGCCCACAGGTGGATAAATTTCACCACCCAGGAATGTGGGGCCCTTGAACAGACATTTGTGAGAGAATGGGTCGCTCTCAGGGATCTAGTACATTTCAGCATGGTTCATTGATAGGAAGCCACTTGCACAATAATTCAAATCATTGGTAGAATTTCCTCGCTACCAAATATTTCTCAGTGATCTGTCAGTGGTTTCATAAGAAAGTGCGAGCATTTAGAAATGACAGTGGCTCAGCCAAAAGGTGATAAGCCACTTAAAATCACAGAGCTGGATCAATGGATGTTGATGCGCATTGTGCGCTGAAGTCAGCAATATTTTTGCAGGGTCAATAAGACCTTCAAGCTCCATGAGGCCAACAGATAATCTCTAGAACGAGGTGTAGAGAGCTTCAAGAGACGGGTGTCTGTGACCTAGCAGCTTTGTCCAAGCCTTACATCATCAGGTTTAAATGGATGTAGTGGTGGAAAGCACACCATCATTGGACTCTTTAGCAATGGAGTCATGTTTTCTGGAGTGATGAACTATGTGTCTGTGACTGACAATCCAATGTTCAAGTCTTGGTAGATGTAAAGTTTGGTGCAGAGGGGATAGTATTGTGCTGTTTCTCAGGCGTTGAGCTTATTTCCAGAGATAGCCACCCTTAATGGTTTAGCATACCAAGACATTTTGGACAAATTCATGATCCTGACTTTGTGGGAATAATTTAGCAATGATCCCTTCCTGTTTCTGTATGACCGTTTGGCATTGCATAATGTTTGAATGAATGAGTTTGATGGGAAAGAAATGAACTGGTCTGCGAACTCAAGACCTTGTTTGAGTGGGGGGAAGTGGGCTGTAAATTTTGTTGCTTGATGCTGATTTCTGCCCTTAGTGCGAAGTCACAGACAACAGCAACTGCAGAAAGTTTAAATAAAAGAACCAAAGGTGTTTGACCCAATAGAACGCCTTTGTGTTTAATTAAAGTGGAGACCATAAGCCGGGTATTTTCATCCAGTGGTTATCATGGTTTTGCATGCTTCTATGTTTGATTAACCATTGGGATCAAAATTCAAAGCTCACGCAGATCATAACTTGACTCAAACTTGACTTTATTTAATGAAATTTTAATTTGTCTGTATGATTGGATTGATTTGATTAGACTTTTCTCTACATAAATGACGTCAGTTTGTCTTATGAATGCCATGACACAATTGTTGTGAACTAGAAGTTTATAAATATACTGAATTAAATTAGAAAACTTTAAGCACAATGTGATTAGTTAATGTAGCCATCTGAACTTATGAAAATGCCAGTGTCATCAGAAAGGCTGATGATAGTACTTCAGCTCAAAAAAATGGTTTCCCAGGAACTGTGCGAAAAATGTAGATGATCAACCGAAGACTGATCCATCTCTCTGGTCATATTCCAGATCTTTACTGTATATTTTCCTTTTTATTCAGGAGTTTACTTTTAGATCCTTTTCATCCGCTGGAGATGTGTGTAAAGGAAAAACAGATTCGGGTCGGTCCATTCTCACTTTCAGATTGAAGCCAGATGCTTTGAGATGTTAGGGAACCAACCTGTCTGCTGTTACACAAAACACATTCATTCACCTATTCACTCCCACTTTTCCTTCCTTCCTTTTTCCATTCTTCATGTCTCGCTATCTCATTTCACCCCGTACATAAAAATTGTGGGCCTCCAGTGCCATGACAACGCTTCCAAACAGAGGGAAAGGCTCGAGTCTAGCAACAGCAAGTTGGTTGTAAAAGAAGAGATGCAAGGGAAAGAAAAAAAAAAACTAAAAAAAAAGAGGACCTGCTGCCAAATACCTCTGTATAAACTTCTTTGTAGAAAGCTAAGTTGTTTCATAACAACAAAAAAAGCAGCTTTTTTAAAATCATAGTTCTGTAGTAGTCAGGGCACAAACACATTTTGGTTCAAAGTTACAATGTCAACAATGCTATCCATGAGGAGCCCTCTGATGTGATTGGTTACACAAACGTAGTGCGACCTTAAAGCTGTCCTGTGTGGGGGTAGGTGAGAATGAGCGACCAAAGACAGTCATTGTGTTGGAATGGAGGCACAATATAACCTCAGGCCCTTTGGCAAAACTTTAAAAGAGCTCAGCGTTTTCAGTGGAGCTGGTTGTCTCAATGCGGTGCGGCTCTCTTGTGTCTGAAATCTGATGTTGGAGATTTTGTGAGTAGATGTGTCACAAATAAATGGGAGAATAAACAGGGTGTGGACACATCACCGTTCTGAGCTAATGTGTGTGTGTGTGTGTGTGTGTGTGTGTGTGTGTGTGCGTGTGCGTGTGTGTCGGTGTCTTGCTGCCAAGCTTCTATTGTGGATTCTTCTTTGTTTGCAGATGCCAAGCATTATTCCAGCTTCAGTTTACTGCTTAGGTTTTGCTGGGCTCAACTCTCACAATTGAACCTTTTTTTTTTTTTTTGCATTGATCTATATTAGTAAAAGTCAATCAGAAATTCTGCTGATATAAAACAACCTCTTCACTAAACATAAATGACTTTGTAGTCTTTAATTTTACTTTTAAGGGACTGTTCCTCCCCCCCCAAAAAAAACTGTGTAATGACCAGGTATTTTAGCCAAATAGCTGTGAACTGACCAATTACATCCTTTTTCATAGTTCAAGGATTTCTGATACTCTATTAACGAGTTAATTTTTTCCTAACTTCATAGTTACTTCAGTGGCAGTGTGTCACAGTTCAGGTATAAGCAGATGGAAATCTAGTCACATAGGGCTAAGAAGACAAGATGCCGAATGAATAAGGGGGTGAAAAACTAAAGGAGAGTGGCAGGAGAGGAGAAGGGCAGTAATCCATCTCAGGAAATGTGGAAGAGGACACATGACAAGTAAACAGGAAAGTAGGAAGGAAGTGGGAAACTCCTAAAATACGACTTAAGAAAAACATCACCTTTGCCACTGATTGAACTTCTGTGAAGATGATGTTCACATGTATTTAGGCATTTGTCTTCATTGGAAAGTGACCTAAAGCATCACTGCACCAGATGTAGATTTAGCAATAAAAAAATGTAATGAGCAGAAAACATTTTTACCCGATTAAATGTCATTTTCAACCACCAGATATTTTTTTTTTCTCTAAACAATGAGATGATGTCCTGCTGTTTCTTATTTCACGATTCAAATCTTGGCACGTTTAAAAACCTGTAAAATTAATTGTAGTTAGCGAACCATTGAATCGTTTCACATACCCAACTTTGTATGCCGAATTTGCCCAAACAGAATTTACTAATAAAGGCAGTCGAGACTGACAAATTCAAACAAGATAAACTGAAGATGTCAGAAAAATGCTTTGAGAACCTGAACAGTTGGTTCAGGCAGGCTGTGGGTCTCTGCCAGGGTTTTCTCATCAATCAAACACGTTCTCTCCGCTCTGAGCAAATACTTTTCAGTACTTATTAACTTGCACAGGTTAATTGTTCACTTGTATGTGAACAAATTTCAGTGTTTTCCAGCTCTGGATGAAAAGAAGAGAAATTTATATTTCCGAGCTTCTTTTTTTTCCATATTTTCTTGTTTCATCACAAACTGTGGTTTTTGCGTTTTCCATCTTTTAAAGCCTCTGCAACGACATTGACAGTAAATTTGTTATGAACCCTTTTTAAAAAAGTAATTTGGAAAAGCATCAAACTTTGAAATCAGTATTATGTGTTATCCCTGCCCTGCTTGCTGGTTCATTGTTGAATAAGACCCGTTCACATGAAGGGCCTCTGTCTTTATTATGCAACTCTTAAAACCACAATTATTATTTTTTTCTTCTGGTTAAAGGATCTAAAAGGGGAATAAATGAGGAAAAAAGACTTAGACAGTCTTTTTTCCTATTTAAGGAAAAGTAGGAAACCCTAACCCTACGTCAGATTACTCCTGAATCTGATGTAACATTTTCTCATATTGAGGAATTAGTACAACAGATGGTGTTTCTGTCCACATTTACTGTCTTAAGGTTCTCAAACTGGATTACAAATGCCTGATTTCTCCAAGCACTTGTTGTTGTGAAATCCCCTCAACCTCTCCATCAGTCACCCCCTTTCCACCTGCCTTTGTTTCATCACCTCTAAAATGCCTTTTATTTCCCCCACTTTTCTCTCCATTCTCACGTCTCCGACTCTGTCCAGAGCCCAGCAGAGTCTCCACTACAGCTCAGAGGTTGCGTGCGATTGCAAATGGGAGAATCCACTGCAGGGGAATAATACGCTTCCTCTTTTGGCATTTTAACAGACTTGTCATAACAGGATTATTTCCTCCCTGTCGCAGGACCTCCTTCTGCATCTTGTTAGAAAGGTACCTGGAAACTTATTATTCTGGCCCAGTTGATGCAAAGGATAAACTTGAGCACAGTATGATCTAGTGCAGTTTTAGTCTGTCAGTAAATGCAATGCATTAGGTTATACGTCTTATGGATTTAGATTTAAGTTCCCTGTGTTGGCCCCTGACAAATCAGTTTATTTCTAAATGCTTCAGTGTCAGAAAAATGTTCATGAAGAGGAAATTTTCTCTATATTTAGTGGTGATTAAAGCTTGTTTTTCCCTCTTCCCATCTTGTGCTGTTGACTGGAGAAGAAGATGCATCCGCGGAGGAACGAGTGATGGGAACATAAAGTATTTTCACTTTCTCAGAGGAATTTATCAACAAAGAAAGATGGAGGGGGGGGTGGGCTTCACTAACCTAAAGAAACAGCCCAGTGAGGAACATGAGAGGGGGATATTAGCCTTTGAGATTTGTTGCCGTAGTAGCCAGAACAATATTCCCTCCAGTGGAGGTCACGAGGTTGGGGAGGATGAAATCAAACCAGTTCCCTGCAACTCATCAGGAGGTCACAGGGTAACAGCTTGGGGGGGGGCATGGTTGATGGTTGCAGAGGGTTGTTAATTCTATTATCCTTGGCCAAGAGGTCCTTGTCAGGGCTTGAAGTGGAGAAGGAGAGCGAGGAGGAGGCAGCGGCTGCATAAAAGGTAACAGGAGGCTGTGAGCTCTGACTACATTGAAAGTGATCACATACCACAAATATCTTTATCTCCTTGACTCATGTGGACTCACAGAATCGGTGCCCTCCCTTAATTTGTGGTGCCGTCTTCATTTTTGAAACCTAGCATCAGCGCTCCTAAAATGCAACTTTTGTCACAGCAGTTATTTACTAACTTTAATTTTACTTGCCTGCTTGTAAGAAAATCTTAGCTCAGCGGTCTTGCAGATGCGTGTCCTTCCAGTCCTCCAGGGCAACAAACACTGATGATATAGAGTCTTCAGATGGAGAGCTCAGCCTGCTGCAGCTCTTTGTATTTATATTATCTGCTCGTGTTCCTGTCCCTAAAAATAGTTTCACTGAGGCTATTGTTGGTTTCTTCAAAGCTGTTTTGATGGGTGTGAGCAGTGTAACTGCGAGAAAAAAAAGTGACTGAAATTCAAAACTCGGTAAATTTAGATGAGTGCTTGCAGTTATAGATGAGGACTTTTAGAAAAATCAAAAACTGATGGTGGTATTGTGATTCACCCCACCGTCCCTGATCCGTGTTTCCAAACACATGCCCTGCACTTTAGCATCTTTAATGTGCCGTTAGCATTTTTAGTGTGGATGGCGTTTCAAAAACGGTCTCTCTCTTGAGAAAATCAGGTCCGACATTGTACGGCAACTTTGCTCTACTCCATTTTGCCTTCCTGTTATTTACTAAATGTTTTGCCCTTTCTTGTAGCCTTAATGAACCAGATATAATGTAAATAGTTTCCTTTAACATAACTTACGATGTTAACTCATACATAGCATCCTACTGATTTCATTTAGAATAAAGGCATTCAGTAAAACTTCAATTTAAGAGTTTCAGTTTTGCAAATGTCAAAACATAAAGGCCCAAAGAAGAGGGGTTTTCATTTTTGTCATATTCCTATAAATCCTTACCAAATATAGAAGTACTGAGAACAAATGTAAACTTTTGAATTTAAAATTAGGATCATCATTAAGCCTACTTTGCTACTTGTACTACGTGTAAAAGTCTTAATTTAAGGGCAGAAGAAATTTTAAAATAGAAACTCTAACATTTTGTTCTTGCTCAAGTGATTATATAGAGCACATGTGTCAAACTCAAGGCCCGCAGGTCACATGTGGCCCGCCATGTCATTTTATGTGGCCC
>NW_015112669.1:165635-219732 GCF_001443285.1 Poecilia latipinna | reverse complement strand
GCGGAGCCACGTCCACAGTGGTTGAGCATGTTACAGTCTAATTAACTTCTGTATCATCATTTATTTCCTCAAGATAAACTACCGGCTCCTCAAATAGATTAACACAACTTTAGTTTTCTCTGGTCTGTAATGGAGACTTAAATTTAACTCGTCATTTCAACCAAAGGTTTGTAATGTGCTTCCTAACCAGTTGTAAGTATTGATTCTATGGACTGAACAGACAGAAACATTTACCATTTTGAAGTGTTGATTTTATTTTTGAACCATTTTTAATTTTGAAGTGTTGATTTTATTTTTGAAACCTTATTTATTTTGAAGTGTTGATTTTATTTTTGAACCCTTATTTATTTTGAAGTGTTGATTGTCTGAAAGACCTTACACATGAATTGCCCCATACAGGGTTTGAACCGACAACCTCAGCATTACCAGCACGGTGCTCTAACCTGCTGAGCTAACTCACCTACCTTACAAACTGTTGAGTTTCCATGGATTTAAGAAGAACTTACATGATCTTACCACAATGGAGATTTGATAAAAGTGCTTATATTCCAATGTTTTTCAAAACAACATACATAATATTTTATTTTCCAGAGATTTTGTATTTTGAAGGGTTGATTCTAGTTTTGAACCATTTTTAATTTTCAAGTGTTGATTGTATTTCAGAGATTTTTTATTTTAATGTGTTAATTTTATTTTTGAACCATTTTTTATTTGTAATTATTGATTTTATTTTTTAGCCATTTAACCAAATCTCTGTAGAACCATTTGTCTCTGCTAATGACATCTTCAATACAGTTTTTTGATGCCAGGCTTAGTTTATGGACTGTAATGTGAAATTAGGTACAAGTATAAGTCTGAGAGTTTGGTCACCAAGTTACTGTGCTCTCTGAGAGGATCTGTAAGTATTTGACATTGTTCCATGCCCATTGTTGACTATAGTCTCTAACAAAATTTGGATCATCTACCAGGAACACTCCAAAGAGCATGAGTGTCTGTAGTGTAGTGGTTATCACGTTTGCTTCACACGCAAAAGGTCTCTGGTTCGAAACCAGACAGAAACAGATTTTGCATGTTCTATTCATCACAGGTGTTTACTAAAGGTCAACAAAGCTTTTGTGGTGTCATGGTCTGTACTCTGAATCCAGGCATCTGAGTGCAAGCCTCAGTTGAAATTTTCATGCGTTGCATCTCACATCATCAACTTTGGAACCTCAAACTGAAACAAAGCAGACTAGTTCAGTGGTTATCATGTTTGCTTTACATGCAAAAGGTCTCTGGTTCAAAACTGGACAGAAACAGTTTTTGTAGGTTATGCATCTCTTGGGGTGCAGTGAGACAACAAGAGCCTTCCTCTTTCATGATGGTTCATTTGCCAATCGACTTCAATGTAGGCTTCTTTGAAATCAAAGTTACTTTACTTCAATTACCAATTGGCAGTTCTATGGCGTAATGCACTGTCAAACTCGAGGCCCGCGGGCCACATGTGGCCCCCCAGCATTTTATAGGCCATGGAAACTCAAATGCAATATTTAAAACTTCAATACATAAAATCAGTTATTTAACAATATGAGGTGGTGTTTAATTAATTTTTAACATTGTAGTTTTATACATTTATGCTGGGGGTGCCCAAGTCTAGTTTTCCAGAGCTACCATCTGCAGCTTTAGATGGATTCCTTCTCTAACACACCTGGACCATTGACTCATTATAAGCCTCTACAGAACTGAATGAGGGAAGTCAACCTTTTGTCTGGGGTGTGTTTTAGCAGGGATGCACTCCTGATTTGTACCGTCAATGTGGCCCGTTGAGGGGGGCCAATATGCTGAAGTGGCCCTCGGTGAAATTGAGTTTGACACCCCTGATATAGAGGTTGTGAATTAAAGGATTGCTGTTTAAACAATTTAGAAATAAAATCCCAGTTTTTTTTACTCTAACTCGTTCTAGGAATGTTCATCCAAATTAAAAGTAGTCCTTTCTGGAACTTTCTTGGACACAAACATTGTTTATCTTGCCATTTTAGTGCCCATGCATACAAATTCTTGCAGGTTTGTCAATTCGATTAATATCTAAATGAAAATCAATGGAAAAGTTCTCAATTTATCAGTAAGATGCTGACAGTTCACTCCATCCCTTGGGATCTTGCCATTCAGTGTGGATTTCATTCCTCCTCATATTTTTCTGGCTCCGAACTCTCAATTTTTTCTGTTTATGACTCAATCGGTTGTATTGTTTTTTGTCGGCTGTTTTGCAGGAATGATCAGAAAAAGGTTGTGACTCATCGGGGCCAAATTCTAACTCCTTTAGTAATCTAAGGACCCACATATACTGGCTTTGATGCCATTGAAACAGAAAATATTCTAAATAAAGGCTTAAGATGACCTATTTACGCGAATACAGTCCTGTTGCAAAACATGTCTCAGGGTTAGTTTTGTTCTACTTAAAGCACGTGACTGTAATATCTTTGTTTCTTCTCTCCTGTCAGTGTGCTGTTTGTCTGATGCGGTCAGGCTGCCATGGCTCTGGTCCAGGCACTCCCTGTGAGTGACCATCCCAATCCAGGTCTTGACCTCCACCAGTGCCGGCCACTGTCACCCCACTCCCCCTCGGACCCTTGCTCCGGTCCTTGTGGGGCCTGCAGCGCCGACGCAGCCATGGGTTCAGTCAGCAGTCTCATATCAGGCAGGACGTATCAAGAGAGGCACTGCAGGGCTGGCAGCGAATTCGCCAACAAACCACGTCGCTCCACGCCGGCCACCAGCTGCTTCCGGCTGCAGGACAAAAGCCTCCGCAGCGGGAGCTCCCTGGAGCAGCTGCTGGTCAACAGCAACCACACACAGCCTCAAACCCAGGTTCTCCCTCCGCCACTGCCCACCAAAAAGCATCCGCGACCTGGAAACTCTGCCTGTGCAGGTGGGGGTGGAATGGCTGCTGGAGCAGCCGGAGGTGGAACCAACGCAAACTTTGGATACGTAAGCGAAGAGGCGGTTCTCGGAGACTGGAACGACAACCTGGTGCTGACCGTCGCCAGTCCCTGCAGCGACCCGGAGGACCAAAAGGACAGCGGGACTGTGAACGGCAACATCGGCGGGCCTCCTCCCAAACTCGTCCCCGTGTCTGGACAGCTGGAGAAGGTGAGGAGATGATGAGATATTTGGATTCAACAAAGGTCAAACTGTTTAGTTTTTATTTTTTTAAAAATCTGTTGAAAGGAAATTTGAACAAATTAAACTGAATGAAATATGTGTTGCTTAATGTATTTAGTAACCAACCTTAAAAATATAATACTGCACTGTGCTTCAAAAATAAGTTGTTTTTTTTTTCTTTTCTTTTCTCTTTTCATCTAAAAAATACTCCACTTTTGACTTATCTGCAGATTTCTGGTGTTTCCACTTGATCTTTATTAGACTGCTGACAGACAATGTTCTTGGAGACCTGCTATTAATACCATCATTTTTCAGACTTTGCAGAATATGAAACATAATGCCAGAGGATATCTTTGATGGTCAATAACTTATAAAGAGGGGCCAATAATGGTCTTAAATTTCCTCCATCCATACACACTGTCCCACTGTGAAATGGTGGAGTCCAAACTCATGGAATAGACATTTACAGCATTTTCAGAGTGATAAACACCAACCAGACCTAAAGTATTTAAGATTTTTTTAAAATTTTTTTTTTTTTTTTTTTTTACAGAACTGTTGTAGAAACAGCACTGCTATAATCACAATGGCTAATGGTTATCAGGTTATGTTTAACTACGGAGCCAGGAATTTCTTGATCAATTAGAGTATTGTCATTATTACTCCGTGCCTATGTCCGAGTTTAACATAGAGAAATCAAGAATAAATACAATAAGTAAATACATTTTTAAAGAAATATCATATTTACAATCTAACACATACATAAACAAGAAGATAACTGAAAAGGTTAATTGAAAATCATTATTTTCTTTAAGTGGAAAACTGTCATTTCTTGATTCCATTCACTTAAAATATTCTGTTGAGACATTTATTTCAGTATTTGTTTTTGGTTATGACAGTTTTGATCTACCGCATGTCAGAACATCTTAGACTGTTACTAAGAGGAACACCGCAGTGTGTTGTTAAGATGGTTTTATTTTTGTCCAGACGCATTTAAAGCAAAGCGATTATATGCAAAGTGACCGATTACTGAACCGGAAATCTTTATTTGACTATCAGCACGACACTAAATCCCTCTCTGTACTGTAAGCACTGAGACCTCTGTCCTTTTAAAGGACAACGTTACAGCTCAGTTACAGCTCGGGATTACGTGATCGGACACTTAATGTTTTTTTTTTTTTTTTCAATCTGATTTCGCCTATCTTTAGATTCTATTCATAAGAAAGTCTGAAGTTATTTAATTAGCTCATTTCCATCGATCCGTTGAGCCAGACCAGCTCAGATGGATCAGTTGACTCACCTTGCAGACGCTTTACGATCGGTGTCAGAAATCACTTACGTCTATCGACGTATCTAATGAACCTGAAGGAACATCATTAAAAAATGCTTACAGAACAGAAGAAGCTTTCTGTGTCATCTCTACTGGACCTTCACTCTCTTACTTCTTTGACCTTTAATCAAATGTCCTCTCTTCTTACTCCATCTACTTATTTACGTTCGATAAGAATGTCAGTATAGTGAAGTCTGTAGGTAGGCTATTCTGACGGCGGTGCCAGGTCAGAATATACAGCAGTGCCTATAAGTATACTCATTAAAATTTTCCATATCACATTATTGCTACAGCTTTTATGTTTGTGTTGTGTAGTGCTATTTATTTCATCTAGATTTTCTGTAATGTAATAAGTAATCGTTCTTAAGTAGAAAAACAGGAAAAGGTGGGGTTAATTTTTGTTTTTGCATAAGTAATAAGTATGCATAAGTAAAGTAGTGCAGATGAGCTTTTTGTAAGTCATAAATGATCAATTGTTTTATTTTCTTCCCTTTCAGAACATGGAGAAAGTCTTGATTCGTCCCACGGCTTTCAAACCTGTCGTCCCCAAGAACCGTCACTCGGTGCAGTACCTGTCTCCGCGGCCAGGAGGCAGCAGTCTGTCCGAGAGCCAGGCCAGCCTGAACGTCCTGTTGCCCCTCGCCGCCCCCAACGGCACGAGCAGCACAAACGGCAACATTTGCAGCTCCAGCTCCGAGGGGAAAACCAACTCGTGCGGAGGCCGTAACGCTCGCAGCAGCCAGTCCTGCTCCATGTCCGACTCGGGGAGGAACTCCCTCTCCAGCCTCCCCACTCACAGCAGCACGGGCTACAGTTTGGCCCCCAGCGAGGGATCCAGCTCGGGGTCTGGTTCCGGGGGCTCGGTGGAGCCGGTGTCGGCTCTGGTTCGCAACACTTCAGGGGGAAGCGGCGGCCACGGTCACAGCAATTCGGACAGCGGACGATCCTCCTTCAGCAAAAGCACAGGCTCGGGGTCGCTGAGCGGGCGCGGGCAGCCCCTCTCCGACAGCGGGTCCTGTGGGCACTCGCCGCCGCCTGTGGAGGGATACGAAGTGGTGGTGAAGGAGCTGGAGGAGAAGCTGAGGGAGCGAGACCTGGAGCTCCAACAGCTCCGGGAAAACCTGGACGAGAACGAGGCGGCCATCTGCCAGGTGGGGCGTCGCCATCCCCGTCGCACGAACAAAATTCGTTTAAAATGTCCAATAAAGCCTTTTATGTCGACGCCGGTTCAGAAAACCATCTCACTCGTGCCTTTTTGCGTTGGAAGGTGTATGAAGAGAAGCAGCGACGGTGTGAGAGAGAGATGGAGGAGTTGAGGCAGAGCTGTGCAGTCAAGATGAAACAGACGTCTCAGAAAGCTCAGAGAGCACAGCAGGTGCTGCAGTTACAGGTAAGTGAGACACAGAAACATTTTACGTCTTATGCAGCGCTTTGCAAAGCTACTCATTCCCCTTTTAGACTTTTCACGTTTTGTCACATTACAACCACAAACCTGAATGTATTTTATTAGGATTCTGTTTGCTCACCGATGATCTCTAACGACTTCAAAGCCGCGGGGGATTGTACATTTTGAAGTTCTGCAACTGAAATGTGTTTTCTAAACTTCAATAGTCTACAAAATATGCTCTTTGAAAAAAATGTCAGCCTTAAGTAACCTGACTACGTTGTCTTTTTGTCTCAGGGATTATAAACGTCATGTGAAAATTTGACCTTCGTATCCAACCTGCGTGTCTGCTCGTTCCCAGGTATTCCAGCTGCAGCAGGAGAAAAAGAAGCTGCAGGAGGATTTCTCATCCCTGCTGCAGGACAGAGAAACACTAGAAAGAAAGTGTGCCACCATCCAGAGGGAGCAGACGCAGCTGGGGCCCCGTCTGGAGGAGACGAAGTGGGAGGTGAGTCAGAATGTGACTTTGGAAAGGTCAGATTCTGAATCGCAGTGACTCTGAGTTCACTAGGAAACCTTTGCTGTATGTCTCTCTTTTTTGTTGGTATAAGGCTTTTGTTGCTGTTCATCAGGTTTGTCAGAAGTCGGGAGAGATCTCGCTCCTGAAGCAGCAGCTGAAAGAAATCCAGTCTGAGCTCACCCAGAAAGCGGGCGACATTGTGGTGCTCAAGGCCCAGCTCAGGGAAGCTCGCTCCGAGCTGCAAGCGAGCCAGGGCCGAACCCAAGAGGCCCAGACGGCCCTGCGGACGCGATCCCTGGAGCTGGAGGTCTGCGAGAACGAACTCCAAAGACGCAAGAGCGAAGCCGAGCTGCTGCGTGAAAAGGTCAGCCGTCTCGAGGACGAATCGGGTCGGATCCGCGACACGCTGTCCAATCACAGCGGGAACGCGCCCAAGAAGGGGCTCGGCGTGAGCCTGTCGTTTCAACAGGGAAGAGTTGTGATGGGAAGGGGAGGCCCCAGCCCCTGCATGTACCGTGATGGAGAGGACGGTTACCTGGTGTGGGGCGGAGAGAGCGACGAAGCCAAGGCTCAGAGGCAGAATGCAGAAACGCTAATGGGACTCAGACAGCAGGTACTTCTTTTTTGGCAATTCTTTGTGGCACAGAGAACAAAAATAGATGTAAAAAAAAGTGGAATTTTAATGAATATTTTAGCAAACTGCCTTTTGGATACAATTCAGTTTATTTTTAGAGCAAATAGGTCAAATTCTTAAAAAAAAAAAACATATGATCACATCACAGGGTTTCCCGCAGAAAACTTGTTAAACCCGGTGTTCATGGCGCTACGACTGCCGTCCAGCCACCCGCTGTGTTTTTGAGTTAGAAAATGTTTAAAGTTGACAGGAAATTTGTAAGTATCATTTCATAGTTATGCATTTTTGGAAGATTAATACCTAAACACCAACTATTAAGTCAATCATTAAAAAACCAACTAATAAATTAACAATGCTAAGCCTGGCAGGGGCACAAGTAAAGCCTGGTGGCCCGCCAGGCTTATAATACACTGAGGGAAACCCTGTATCAATCCCTAATAATTCAGTTATACATACACATTTTAATTTACACATGACAATACAACACTCCTCAGCCTCAATGCTTTTGCTGACAAAGCAAAGCCTAAATAAACTATTTTTTTGTTTGTTTTGTAAATCTGTGCCTGTGCACCAACCACACGTTTCAGCACTGAAACACAAAATAGATAATTATTTTTTTTTCCAGGTGGATCGACTGAAAGCCGAGCTCATGTATGAGAGAAGAACTGGCGAGGAGCAGCGGTCACGATTTGAGGAAGAGAGGAGGGTCTGGCACGAGGAGAAAGAGAAAGTATTAAAAAAAAACTTAATTTAAATGAAAATCTGTTTCTTTTCTTTGTTTTACATTGTTCGTTGCTTCCTCACATATTTTATTTACACCCAGGTAATCCGCTACCAAAAGCAGCTGCAGCAGAACTACATCCAGATGTATCGCCGCAACCGTGATCTGGAGCGCGTGATGAGGGAGCTGAGTCTGGAGCTGGAGAACAGGGACATGGAGGACTACGAGGTCCGCAGCGGCAGCAACGACATCCACTTTGAGGAAATCACTGCCACTGAGATCTAGACACACACCCCCACGCACACGCACGCAATCCAGTGAAATGTGCACACACACAACATGAAGAAAACTCACTAAAGTTTCCTGAAGATGCAAACCAAACACTGAACTGTGGACCAAATGCTGTACTAGCTTCAATGTGGTGTTACATGGAGCGCAGACCGAGCTCTGAACACTGTTAAAAAGGGAACATCTCCCAAAGGTGCATTTGTTAGTCCATGATACGCCTCACTAATTCATCTCCTGGCATCTCCTGCAGTGTTTCTATTAGGTTTTTACCTCTACAAAGCCAGCACAAAGACTGCATTCTTTCTGAGACCAAAAGCATTGATTAGCCTGTCATTCTCAGAATATCTTCAAATCAGGGTATTTAAATTAAACAGGAACCTAAAGCAAAAAAAAAATATATATATATATTAAATATTCCCTACAAAAAAATCTCATGATCATGCACTTAAGCTTCTTGGCTGCTTGCAATATAAAACACCTGGCCACCAGCATGTACAGTATATTCAGGCGTCAACACAGCAGCTCAGTTAGCAGTGACCAATCTAAACGACGGCGCCGCAGAAAAAAATAAAAAAATCTTCACAGCATTGACAGTTTAGATTCCTCATTTACCACCAACCTGTAAATAAGTTAGAAGACATGTTGTTGTAATTTAGGCATTTTGGCTGCAGTTTGTGTTATTACAGCACATGTGTGGTGATCAGAGTTTTCAGAGAGAAGCAACATAATAACTCAACTCTGCTCAGCTCACCGAGAGAAACGTTGGCATGATTTTTACCCAAGATTTCCAGTATTCTTTTTGTATGGGATTATTCTGAAAAGTGATACCAACTAAGCTCGACTTTGATGTTTGAGCTCACAGTTTATTTACTTGTGGACATCTCACTCTGTTGCTCCCCACCAAGACTCCAGGATCCAATAAAAGCTAGTTTTTCACTTTGAACTCATGTTTTTTAGTCATACTGTGCCTCATAAAACTGGTTCAGACGATGCAGCGAGCCCGTATTTAGCTCGGGGGAAGAGGTGAAGTATGGCAGATATCAGCGGGGTTTATAAAGATTTCTCTTTTTTTTTCTTTGTTTTTCTCCCAGTTCCAACTTTCTGCTTCATTGTTAGCTATTTTTATCTATCTCAGCTATTAGCACCAGGGTGAAACCAAATCCAAACCAGTATCAAAAGTGCAGGATTGCAATCTTGTGCGGCATCAAAGATTTACTACATGCCTGTAGTTTCTGTTTTGGATTTCTTTCTTTTCTCTGCGACTCCCACAGTGCAGGTCAAGAGTTTACACACACTCATTATCGGTGTGAATGTCACGCTAACTTAGTTCTTTTAATGATTATTCGTTTAAACCGTTCTCTTTTTCAGGATTAAATAGTTTAAGCAAAAAACAATGCCTTAGGAAGAAAATATAATAATTGGTTCTGCAAATTTAAATTAATGTTTTGTTTAATCTGCACAGGTTCAAAGTTATACATAGACATTCAAATATGTATATACTTCCCTACTAATATTTAGATAAATGTCCCTTAGTGAGCTCCACTTCACTCCTGTTTTTTTTTGTTTTTTTTTGTAATGACCAACAGGCTTTTGGCATAATTCTGGTTGGAGATATGATTACTGTCAATATAATTATAATTTATTTAATTTGGATTGTTTCCTCACTTATCAGCTTTTAAAGCCTCGTATATACACTTTCAGTAGAGTTGTGTTCTGGGTTTTATTGTTTCCCTATGTTTTATTATTCCTAAACCAGTTTTGTTGTGTTTTCGGGGATTGTAGTGACCAATAATTATAATAGTGATCGATAACTTAACAGCTGCCAATGACACAACACATTTTTTTTCGCTTCTAAATGTAATCAAGCCATTAATGTAACAGCTGGTGAATAACAAAGGTTATTGTTCTAACATTTTAGGAAATTATTTTAAATATATATTAATAATATGCATAATATTATAATAGGGCTGTATTTCTTATGAATATTTTTTTACTCACCAGATGGGTGTATAAGTTGGCATAATAGTCACATTCATTTTTCAAGAAAGCACAATCTGCAGCACTCTTACCGAATGAAGGTCATGAGATTCTATTTTAGGATTATCTACAGAAAAATATTTATGTAGAATATAATTTGCTTAGCTGTATAGATTTATATATTAACATATAAAGGAATATTAAATTAATTACTGTGAAATGCATTTAGCTCTCTTATTGGAATGCACTAAATCTCAAGAAATGAAAACTCTGTGAACTGTGTAAATCTTATTTACACAGTTCTTACATTTTCCAATAAGGTAATAACTAATTACATTGTTGACAAAACATTATCTTTTGGCTTTTTTACATTTTGAAAACATTCCATTATTTGCTCACCTTGAGGAACGTTTTATAAGACGGGACAAAGACTGAGCTGTTTGATCACAATCACAAAAGGCGTGAATTGAATTTCCAAAGTTTGACCCAGAAGGACATTGATCCTGAACTTAAATCAGAACTGATTTTGGAATGGATCAACCAGTGTAACATTTAAACTTATCTTACAAAAACATATCTTGTTTTTGTAAGATTTATGGAAGCGATTATCATAAAAATCATCCCACCACACCAAAAATAATGTTTTCAATGAATCAGTGACACAGTAAAACTTTCATGCTCATGATGAGTGTATGTAAACTTCAGCACTGTTTTAGTTTCCTAGATATCAGTACTAGTGAAGCCCCCCCCAAAAAAAAAAACATGTTTAAAAGTTATTTGTGTTCCTGATACTTGGCTTAATTATTTTCACTGAATGCTAAAGAAGATGGAAGCGGCGCATTCGCAGGTCTTTGTTTGCGGGTCTTTGTTTGCAGGCCCTTTCGGAAGAAGCCGGCTCAGGTGAAGTGAGGGTTTGCAGAGGTGTTTGCTCCTGCAGCGTTCAAAGCCAGCAGGCTTTTTCATGGAGCGTGGAAACATTCTCACAGTAAATGCAGGGCTGTGTGTGACACTGAGCATAGAGATATAGGGCTGCTGAGAACTTTTATTTTGCAAAGAGTCTATATTAAGGAATAATATAGTATTGATACATGGGAATCTTATATAATGGAGGAAAAGTTGTATATTTTTTATATATATGTAGCACCTGGATATATTTTGCTGTAATACTGGTGTGGATTGATGTCGATCTTATGCCAATGTTCCAGTTGATGGATGAGTTGCAAACGGAAGCTATCTGCAGAGAGAACGCGTGCACCTAATACTGTAATGCATGACAAGTTAATGTTTACATTATATAATCTGTGTTGAAAAATCTTGCATTCTGATGAGCGAGCTTGCTGAAAAGCAGGGCATGAAACCGAAGGGAGTTTTCTTTTTATGCGTTTCTGCTCATCTTTGCCTTTTTTCCCTCACTACTCTGAGCTGTCCTTAAGTTGATTTCCAGTGTCATTCTAGTCACGACCTCCCTTTTGCGTTTTGTCACGCCATTTGCTTAGAAGACAAATGAGATTGTTGTTATTTTGAAAGATGGACTTGTGATTGCAAGCCTAGAACGTTTTATTTTAGTCATATTTCAGTACGTTGCACGTTATCGCCACTTTCATTGGGGATCATGGAATAGTCTAGAGCATTAAGCACTGCGTATACATTCCTATGGGAAGTAGCTCAGTTCTGCCACATTCACTGTAACTAGACGTAGACTGTTAATCAGCACATCTGCACAGCAACAAGCACAGGATGCTTCTGACTCGCACGCTTAGATGTTTTCTCATATCTCGGCTTCAAAGTAACATGACTATCTTCTGTGTAAATATGTAAAACACCAAGCAGTATAACAGAGTGTCAATGTCTTTTATTTAGACAAAATATCTATTTCCAATGTAGCCACTGTGACTAGACCAAAGCAACGTAACATTTCTCTTTGTTTTTTGGAGTTTGGTTTTTTTGTTGTTTTTACCTTCTTTTTTTTGCATTTTTCATCCTTTTGAGAGCATTCTTTTTGTATTTCTACTTTCTGTGTGTTGTCATTAATTCATAAAGTATGTAGCTGTTTGTGTATATTTTTATGTGTACAATACATGTACAAATTACAGTGTTTTTAATTAAAGAGCAAGTGGTCACACCGTAAAAATGACTGGAGTAATTGTTTTTGTTACCTGGAAAACAAACAAAACGCATAAAGCGTCCTAAATATGCCTTAAAGTCTGCCGTATAGTTGTGCTTGAGGTTTTTCCAACCCTCTTAAATGTTATTTTGTGTTGGCACAAAAAAAACAACTATATGTTGTTGAGAAATATGATCTAATATTACAGACTTCCTGTGCAGTCTTAATGGGTATCAGTGTTAGTAGTTCAAACATTACATTCACTTACAGTACCCCTAGTGGTGCTTTATTTCTTTATTTCTGTAAAGGATGTGTTTAAAAAAAAAATCTATGGTTTAAGGTCAGAGAAATATTGAAAATGTAGTTTTAAAAACTACTTCTGTATTTTGTAGCAACTCAAAAACATTGACACGCGAGTTACATCCTTACATTTCTACCACATCTGCGGTCATAAAGCCTTCACCTCAGAACCGCTTATGAGTAATACTTTATCAGTGTGTTTTCCTCCCACTGCTGCCCTTCCACAGAAATAAGGCACTATGCACAGCTCATCTTCCTGCTCTTATCTGAGCTCCCTTGCTGTGATTTAAACCATACCACCAGCGTCCAAGTCCTGCTTTCCCCCTGCGATGTGATTTCCTTCTTCTTTACATGCCTGCATAAGCTTTGACCAAAGCGAGCTGTAATTAAGCCTCTAAAGTGGCGGATTGCTTCAGAGCACAAAAATTTCTGCCAAAACAGGAAAAAAAAAATGCATAAAAATACAGAGTAGAACATTTTTAATTATCCCAGACATCCACTAAAATCAAACTCTCAGTTTTGACATAATACAGGACTTTAATCGGGATATGAATCTATAAGTCTCATAACACAAGCCGGGATAATCTCCGTCTGGTGTTTTTTTTTTTTTTTTTTTTTTTTTTTGCTGCTGGGCTGAGGAGAGTAAAGTGTAGTCCACTGTCAGACAGTGCTGAGGTCACGGATAGGCCTGTTGGAACAGTGGCACAGTCAACCAAGAGCATCAGCGTGAATCAAATAATCTCATCATAAACCATACTTTATAAAAAAAAATAAAAAAAAACATCTATAGCGAATGCATTTAGTAAAATGTTACAAAAGTCACACATGTTGGACTTCGTCTCACATGTCGATGTGGCAAAAAAAAGGGTTTCTAACAAACTTTACTACAATCTGCTCGATTCACTTTGTTTCCGTCAGGAGTTGCAGGTTTCGCTGTCTTTTATGCTTCGGCAGCAGTCTGCTGGCGAGGCGCGCAGCGTCTTACTCAGCAGGTCTCACAGCTCCGGGGGGAGCAGGGGGACCTTTGGGACCTTGACCATGAAAACCATCGGGTCTTTGGCCTTGTTGCTGAAGGCACGGCGGATGACGTCCACAGCGTGCTGATGAGTCACTCCCTGCAGACTCTCGCCGTCGACGGACATCAGCTCGTACCCTGCCTGTAAATGCACAACCATGATATTTTAAGAGCGTTTAAAGAAGTCTCTTGATTTTTTTTCTCCTAACTCTATAGAAGTCTGTATTCTCCAAAAAAAAAAACAACTTCAGACAAAATAATTAATGGCAAAGAAACTCTAGGGACTCTCTGTATGTCGAAATGTTCACACCATGACTGCATGTATATTTTAAAGATTCCCCTTCAGCACAAGGTCAGTGAAAGAAAACAACAATCCCCAAACACCTGCACATGCACACACGATTAGAGAGCATTTGTAGTTTTCTGCAGGATGTGAGGAGACGGCTGCAAATCTTCTGAGCCCTGAGCAGAGGAACTTCCTCTGATGTCAACGGTGTTTGCTGAGGATGCACCTGCCTCGCGCTCACTGCCTCGGCGAAGGCTAGCGACGGCGTTACACAAAAGCACACGAGGACAAAGGCTATTGTTACGAGCAATTAGATCTGTTTTCGCTTTCCCTTTTCGATTTATTAGATGCCTATCTAATCGCATCAACTCTGTATATGTATCTAAGGTTTATGTAAGCTATTACATCTGTTCTGCCCTAATTTGATCCCTGCCACAAACCACAGTCTGTGATGTTCACTAGCTCTCCATGAAAAGATTTAGCTAAATTTAACCAATAGAGCTTAAAAATCCTTTCTCCAGTTTTTTTTTCAAACTATTTTTTTTTATCTGAATTACACTGATCACATTTTAATCTTCCCCATCCTCTTTAGAGCTGGATGAGATCTCCTCTTTTAACAGACAGAGGACAACACATACCATAGCTTGCCAAAAATGCTGCATGTTTTCCCTGAAATGGCTCTTTAGATTCTCCACTGTGGCTCTTAAAAGCTGTTAGAGTTGAGCAATGTTTTTAATGAAAAGAAAAAAAGCTTTCACTGTTTTTCCAAAGACACTTCTATGTAACATATGCATCACATGTCCACACAAAATGACACTAATATTGTAAGGAATATTCTGCTTGTGTGTGTGTGTGTTTTTTTTTTTTATTAAGTAATTTTCAAAAATAAAAGGAATGTCCGGAAATGTATCAAACCTAAACACAAAACTTTTTTTTTTTCTCATGTGATGTAAAAATCTAAACAGATATCCTATGATGGTTGTGAAAAAAAGTTAGTTCGTTTTGAAGAAACGCGTTTTTTGCAGCACAGCTGATGTAAGATTAGGATGCAGCTGTTCGGCCATGGAAAGCCTTTCCGTTAAGATTTCCACACATTCTTTTGGACCTAATGTGAAGGTTTGGATGTCTGTGCATGTTGCTGTCATTCCCATTTTATATAACAGTTGTCTGTGGAACATTTAGTTAGGAGTTGGGATTATATTTAGGCGCCCTGCTAGACATTACTGAGCTCCTGAAAGTGACCCATTGGTCTGCATACATATCAACTGGTCACAGGACTAATTGAAATACCTAAATGTGTTGATTTATATGGCTGAATGATTACTTTTGGAAATGTAGTGTGTGCTGGCTCAATCACACGAAGCAACATTACACGTGCTAACCCTGTACTACACAAGTGTTACTTCCTTTTCCAGAGAGGAAGGAGGCAGGATTGAACCATGTGGCTAATAATAGAACTAGTTGACTTGTCAAGCTGTGAGGTGTGAGGTGGAAAAAACAGATAATATGGAGCATGGAGACTTTTATCTCTGTCAGGACCAAGTAGCCAACAAGCTGTCTGTTTTTAGTGATGGCTAATAAAAAAAGGGATGGCAGTCACTGAAACATTCTGTTGGTTAACAAGCTTGTGTATAATATTACTCAAAAGTTGTTGGCATACTTTGGGCTTCTTTAAATCCATATTAAGCTGGTTGACTGTTTTGGTGAATAAAATTTAAACTATATTTCTTACAAGCAGTCATATTTAAATTAAGGTTTACAGCCACTTCCAGCTTTTAGCACAGCAGACATTTCAAGAATGGAAAGGTTTCGCTCTTGCTATGGATTCACGTTCATGCTCTCATATAAAGAGGCAGCACTATAAACAGTCCTTTATAGTTTTTGTTATAGGAAACGCCTTCCCATGCTCCAACTCTCTCATGTTTAGTTTCTTCACGTGCATGCTAAGTGACCTTTAGTGAAAGACTTGGTGTATCAGGTGGTTAAAGGGAGTCTGACCAAGATCATCAGCCACTATTAAGCAACTGTGCAGGCAATATATTACCAATACATTAGCAGAGCAGCAACCATGTTCCTCATTAATAATAGAGACGATGCGCTACCTGAGATGGCTCTCCACTCATCTTCTCCTCACTGCACACTTTTAACATCAGCTAATACCTCCTTCAGCTCGAAGCCACAGAGCAGAGATCTGATAACACGCTTGAGTCATGATGGACGACTGACGTGTTAAAAATGGGGTTAATATCTGTGTAATATCTGGTGGGAAGGTGGAAAATATGTTAACTACTTTGCAAATGTTTCTTCGGGTCTGCGTCAAGAGGGATGAAAATCTAGCTTTTGAAGTCAGAGCAAAGAATACAATTAAAATAAAATATTGGTAAAATAATATGCTAGTAGATGCCCACCTTCAGAGCCTCATTTGTAGATGCAGCTCCTCCTGGAAATATTTTCTCAATCTTTATTACAGGCTGGATCTTAGACTCAATACCCCCAGAGATGCTAATGCCTGTAGAAATACACACATAAATTAATAAAAAAAAAAAAAAAAAGTAGGATAATACCAGACTTTTTGTAAATTGGTGAATGTGACCTTTGGCTCTGACACGCAACCATCCATCAATGGACGGGACCAGATAAGATTTAAAACACCAGATTCATTTCCATAGCTCTGTCCCAGCTTTTTTTATTTCTGTCGCAAAACAGCTTAATTTTTTTCAATATCTTTGATGAACCCTTGAGATAAATATTTGAATGCTGTGGTGTTAAATTCAATTTATTTGCAGTTTTTCTTTAGGAATATTTCACATTGCACCCATTAAATTCTCTTCTTGATCATGACCGATTAAAACTCCTGATCAGATCCAACTCTGAGTGACCTCCTGCAGAAACATTTTATTTATTAGAGTTACATAATCACATCTACGCACAGCAGACTACGAGTAGATTATAGAAAGTTATACTTTGGATATAAAACGTCGCACGGCAGACAGTAACTTTTTGTACCCAAAAAGACAATGTGAACCACATGAGCACAAAGAAGACAAAAGGCAAAAATAACCAGCAGCTCTTTTAGAGTCATTCTCCTTTTGTTTGTTTGTGTGTTTTATTTCTGATTTTGTAGGTTTCATCTTTTCTGTGCTCCCTTGTTGACTTATTTCTTCATCACTTTCGGTTGTCATTGTGCTTCTGTGGTTCTTTTGCACTTTTTTGCTTCGGTAATACTGTTTCTTCATCTTCTTAAAGAGTTTTTTTTTTCTTATTAGGTAACCATGAGGCCTTTTCTCACCATAATTGCTTTTAAGTTTTGCCTTCTTCTTCCCAGCCACATGAACCAAGCTTATCCAAGTTAAATGTCTTCTTCAGATACCGGCACTGCAATTGTCTTCACATGAATCTATCATAAGTTGTTCTTACCTAGCGATTGCTTGGCCTTGGAGATGGTCAGTGTCGTGATTTCATACTCCTCAGCTGGTAGAGTTCCTCTTCTTTCTTGACCATTTTGAAAGTGTCCGTTTACCTGCGGGCCACTCCCTCGGCCCGTGGAGGGGCTTCTCTCTCTCTGGGGATCAAACACATCAGCTAGAGGGGTTCTCCCTCTCCGCTGTGAGGGAACCCGCACACTGACCTCAGTGTAGCCGTCCTCCCTGCTCTGCCTGCCGTATTTGCTGTCAGGACTCCCCTCCCTCCTCCCTCTGCCATGGCTGCTCCGCACAGGTGATCTCCCACGCTCAGGAGCAGCGTCTCCACGGTCTGACACAGACAGCAAGGACGCCTGGTCGTACCTCGGCGTCCCGTTCTCTCTCCTGTTCGGGGAGCGGTGAGGTTGACGTCTGGGCTGGGTGTTGTGAGGAGACCCAGAGAGGAGGAAACTATGACTGGGGCTCGGGGTGCGTGAGCGTGCGGCGGAAGACGCATAGTTATCGACGGGCACATCCAGCAGAGGGGTGAAGGCACGGGAGGGTGGCAGGTGACCTGTTTGTTGGCTGGCCAGACGCAGTCTCTCAAAGTCCTCGATCAGCTGACGCTCCTGGTGTGTGTCGTGAAGTGGCTGGAGGTGAAATCCACCTCTGTAGTCTGGGAAAGCAGAATCACAGGAAAAATGGTTCTCCGTCTGCTCCGTTTCTCCTAAAAACTTTGAAGTATGCATAAAAGTTTTAGATATTTGCCACAAAAAGGAAATATGTTCATCAACAATGGCTACTACCCAGTCTGTCTCACTTTGGGAGTGCATCAGAATTATATTTTTGACCCTCACCTGTTTCAGGTGTATTTGCTACCACTAGGTCAATATTGAGAAAACTATGTCCTTCCATTGTTTCAGAAAAAATGCATTGATCTACTTATGCGTATATTATTCAATTGGTTTACATCGATTACAAACGTCACATTTTGTGTTTTAATGTTTACTCGTCTTTTACTCATAACTCTCATGCTGGAGCCAAGTTTCCTTTCAATCAGCCAGATACAACAGCTCTTTAAGGAATACAATCGCTCTTTTTTTTCCACTAAAGACTAATTTGCACAGTTTGATTTGTAGATGTATCTGTTTTAGAAATGCAAAATGAAGTTGAATCAACACCATTTTTTTTTTGATAGATGAGGTCCAGTAGGAGCATAACTGTATGCACAGTTGTTTTCTGTTTGATTGTAAAACACCATTCATATTTAGCGAAATATGACCTTTTCATGTAGCTTTTTCCAGTTTTACACAATAAATATGAAATAATCTGGAGAAAGAAAAAAAAACATGTCTTTAAAGTATGTGCCATATTCATGAAGAATGAAAGAATATCAGTCAAAAGTCAGAAAGAGAAAGACTACAAACAAAGAGGACAAGAGTGAAATAGCTCACACACCTGGGATTGGGGTGATGAGGTGACGCCGAGGAGTTCCACTGCGAGGTGACCGAAGAGCCGGCGAGCGTACTGGAATAAATAAGCAAAAAATTATTCATATTTCCTAGCTATATCATAGACGTTTTCTACATTGAGAGTTTTCTTTCACCTGCAAAAGCAGCACACTATATTTAGGAAGTGACTACAATAAAACTGAGAGGTTTTTAGATCATTCTTGCTTACTAGAGCGACTCTTGAGGATGTCATACGCTTCCAGCTCAAACGGCATCACCAGGCTGTCAAAACGACCCAACTCAGTCGTGGGTATCAGCATTCTGCAGAAGACAGTATCACAGCTTGTCAGCCAATATTGTTTTAGCACAGAGTCTGATGCACCGCGGATGAGAAAGGATGGCAGCTTACCTTATTTCTCTGAGCAAAAGCAGCTTCTCTGGCCGATCCAAGATTGCCAGCAGGGGGCGCACCAAATCCTCAATCACGTTGTCAGACAAAAACTGCAAGAAAGAGAAAAAAAAAGCAAAAAAAAAAGCAAAGGACAATTATTGATTTAACTCAAAAAGATTCCAGAAAATGACTAAGATTTAAAACATATTGTAGGAGACATTCAGCAAATTTAGGTAGATTTTGTCTCAAATTTTTTTACAGCAACAATGGGCCAAGTAAGCAAAGAAAAAACACAACCAAGTTGTGGTTGCTGTTTTGTTTTATTTTCTTCTTCTCATCCAGGAGTGCCCTTACAGTCCACACCGCGTAGTTTTGGGTCTTTAATCGGTTTGTTAAGAGGTATGTCACTGTCACAGATGCTTATTCGACGGTAATTCAACAGGCCAAATCCATCTTTTGTTCCAGCTGCTGCCAGACACGTCTGTCGCTGAAGAACAACCTCTGACAAAGGGACTAACACCACACACTCCAGCTCACAAAGGGAACAGCTGATGTTACAGGTAAATCTCTAAGAGCCAAAAACACACAAAAGAGGTTGTTAATGGGTAATTCTAGCCGAGCAGCTCACCCGCCGACAATGTCTCATCACTGCGGCAACCTCGTCTGGACCGAGCAATTTCTTTGACATGTCTTCCACATGCTGCAGCGTCTCATGATGGGGCAGCGGGCTGCCGGCGCGGGATTCCCTCGGGGAAGTAAAGAGCTGGAATGGACGACTTCGCTCTTTTTCTAGGGATGGAGTTTAATGGTCAAGGTTTTTTTTTTAAATTTTGTCCCAAGTAGGAAATAAGGTGCCACACATCAAAGATCATCAATTCACAAAACACCACCCTGCTGCCATTTACACAGATGCATCCCAGTAAATTGGAACGTCTTCTCCAATGAGGCCCATCTCACCTCTTAAATGTAACTTCTGAAAACAACAACCTTTAAGTAGTTATTGAATATATTTTACATTAACCTTACATTTCTCTAGGTGTTTTATTGGCCTGGTGTAATGTTATAATCTCTAAGAAATTATATGTGTTTTCATAAGCTGTATGCAGAAAATGATCAAAATTAACAGATATACAGGCTTAAAGACATGTGCCTGTGTGTAATTAATCTCCGTGTGTTTCAGTGAGTTGAGTTACTGAAATAAATTACTTTTCTAATAATATTCAAATTTACTGATTTGCCCCTGTAAAGGTACACATGCTGCACTGAAATCTTGTCGGTTACCTAATCGGGCTAACAAAAAAAGAATTACGCAACAATAGCGTATCGAGCAAAATGTGAACATCTGCAGACAGCATTAAAAATCAAGCAGTGACATTCAAAGACTCGGGGGGAAATAAAGCTAGAGCAACTTGTCATGTACCTATAATTGGCTCAAAACTCTTACTTTATGACATGTTTAGTTCTCAAGATTAAGAAAAAAAATTGAAAACTGTCCTTGAAAATGTTGCTCTTTTTCCCACAATGAAAACCTGAGACGAAAGAGGCTGTGACATCATGCTCACCGTTAGGATGATGAGACGGAGACCTCGAGCGACTCTTGTCTTTATGGTCTTTCTTGAAGAAAAGGTTGACGAAGGTTTTGGAGCGCTGCAGGTTTGTTTTACCGTCTGCTGAGTCTTTCTGCTTCTGTTGCCCTTTTTTCTTCTTCTCTAGATGTGAAAGAGGGATAAAAGTGTTTTTGTTTAATCACTTACATCATTGTTGCTGATCTGTTCCATTCTGCAACAATGGCTCTCATCTCATTTATAGGTATTAACTCCAACTTTAAGGTATTCTGCTTGCCGTATTGTGAATATTTTTACTAGCCTTTGTGCAGATTCACTACGTTTATGTTTATTGCAGTCAGCTTCTCTGTTCAGTGCGGTAAATCTGCCTCTGTGATCAGGAACACAGTTGTACTGATAAATTGCAGTAACACCAACTTGAATTTATTATTCCGTAAAATGTTCCTTGGTGCATAACAAGCATCTCTTTGCTTCCAGCATCCAGCAGCCCCTGGAGGGACAGGTGGGTTGGATGAATTAAAAGGGATAGGCTAATAACTCAACTAAGCCTGCAAAGCTTGTATGGGCATTTCGCCATAGCGTTGTTCTTGTTCAAAGGTACAGAGATCGAGTACAGTGGCCAGTGATTAATTTGAGTCTGGATAACCTACGGGCTCCTGGACAAATTCTGCTAGGAGTGTAAATCAGTCACATTAATCACACTTTGCTCCTGAAATGAAAGCGGGACTCAAGATGTTGGAGGGGATCTTAATCATCAGTCATAAAACCTGGATTTCACCTGATCAGATGTGTCATCAGTCTAAACAGGCTGGTTCTACCATTACAATTAAGACATATTTCAGAGAATAACTTTAAGTTATCGTTGTGTTAATTTTCAGTAGTGCTGTGGCCCATAAGTCAGCTCACTGTCCTGCATATGAAAAATTATTCACTTGTTTGTTTCTTGTTCTTTTTCTCTGTGCATCTTCCCATTGCTCTCCAAGCTGTTGCCAGTAAGACAATCTGTCAAACTGTAGAAAAAAGCTGAAACATTTCCATGCTCTCGTGTATTATGTGTTTAGTTTCAGTGGATTGTTAAATATTCACCAAAAACTCTGGAGAACCCCATAAAGATCTAAAAGTCCAGTTTTCCTCTGGAAGTGTGCTGATCTCACCTGACACAGTGATGTGGCTCTGTGAACGTCGGATTGGCTTTCGTGGTTTGCTCAGGGCCATCAGGGCTTCTGTTTTAGGCGACTGTTTTTCAGCGTCCCTCTCCCCGGCCGACGGTGTCCTCACTCGGCCCCGTCCCAACTCTTTGGCCCCTCCCACGTCCCTCGGCCCCTCGCCTTTCCCACGTATGACCGTGTCCTTCAGCAGCATAGTTTCCCCTACGGTCCGACTGGTTTCTGTGCCAACCAGCCGGTCAGGGTCCATCCTGTTAGGAGGAGAGTGGTCCATGAAGTCCGAGGCTGGGGGGTCAGTCTGTATGGCGGTGTCTGCTGTCCGCTCTGCGCCGCGTTGACGTCGGGACCGATCTTCTGTGCAGATGGCCACGTCCACCATCTCTGAGCGAAAAACCGGAGGGAAAAGGACCTGAGAGAGACCGCTGAGGGAGCTGACAGGCGTGCTGGAGGACAGCGAGGACACAGAGGAGTTGGAGTCTGAACCCTGAGAGAACAGTGCGGGGCCACCGTTGGCTACTGTGGAAAACAATCCATAATTACAAGGATCCCAGATTAGCGCATTGAAGGTTGGAGTATCTCAGTTGTTTGTTCTCATCAAGCTACATGTGGCGTCATTCCCACTTCATTTGAGGTCTGCTTTGTCTGAGTCACAACCTTATATCCACATGATCCTGTAAGCCTTTTAAAACAACACGGAGTTAAGATAAAGGTTAAAAAAGTGACCCTGCATCTTAAAGCAGATGTCAGATTGTGATACGTTCCAGATCACTGAGCTGCCAAGAAATGTGAATAAAATAAAGGGCAATCTTGCTACACATGGCTAACCTAAAGGGACATGTAAAAGCATCTTTACATCTTTCATATTATAAACACAAACTTGAGATTCCCATGTAAATCTGACTACACTTTATACATTTGGCTTTATAACAGAAGTCATTGTTGACAGGAAATCACAAAAACGTACACTCTTCAGAATGTAATTTGTCTTCCTTTCTCTTCCACTTCTCAACCATCCTCAAAACTTTTGAGTTGATCTTTCACGTAAAAATAAAAAATAATAATTCAAGGTGAATGAATCATTTTGCAAGGCAGCAGAATCCAAGAGGGCGCTTCGCAAACAAACGTGGGAAAATAAAAAATGAAGTATCTTATCAAATATTCATGATATTGTTCAGGCCAGGCCACACTCTGGACATAAACATTGAAGTCAGTATTTTTTTCCCAAAAACAACCTAGAGTCATACTCAGTAAATTAGAATCCCAATGTCCCAATGAGGCTCATTTGTCAGAATAAAAATACCTTTCGAACTTTAAAAAAAGACTCATCTTGGAAAATCCACTCACATTTATCAAGCCAGCCATACTCTGCCACCATCTCCTTGTATGCAGGGTATCTCCCAACTTCCTGTGAAAGATATTTACATAAATAAGCAAAAAATGTTAGAAATCTCAGTGCCTCTGAAGTGTGCTGTTCTTGATGACACACACTAGAAACCCAAAGCTTTTGGATTAGCCAAGATGTAGTTGTTTTAATTTTTTTCAGCAATTTTTTATTTTTTTTTTTTTTGTATCAAAATGTCCGTTTCTGTTTGAGAAATCACCTGTTTTGTCTCCACAATGCACAGGGAAAAGTCAAAACAGTCACGGCGTATCTCCATATGAGCCCTCTTATGCCCAGGTGTGAAACAGTTTAATATTTAAACTTAATCCTCTCCTATGCCTGCCTCTGATCTACAGCTCCAATAAAAGATAATAGGAAGCCATAAAATTAGGTTTTCTGTTGATTATAACCTGATCCCAGGCGGCCTTTGAATAATGAAAGTCGTCCCTGGATGTTTTTCACACATGCAACCTGAGATCAGGGCAGTAAAATGAGCTAAGAGGACGCGCATATGCATGTCGGCGCGCGCTGCGCGACACATGCCCGTCCGTTTGCACACATGCACATGATTCCGTCATCCAAAAATGACACAGGTTAAGTGGTGTGGCCTTACACACGGGCACACACAAAACCAGACACTTATGGGGAACCATAGGGCTGCGGGCCAGCCGTCTGCTCTGCTGCGGAGGCTCAACGAGAGGCGACTGCGTTTTACTGCTAATATTTAGCACGTGTATGCACTCAAACACTCAAAGGCTCAGTCAGCTGTTACTTTTTAACAAGAATTATTTAGATAAAATAGCATATACTGTAGGAATGTGGTGGTAAAAAAAAAACAAAAAAACAACTAAAATCATACTTTAACAACGTTTTTGGATATTTTAGGGTTTAAACAACTGCTGCGTTTGGACACGCGGACTTCCTGACAGTTGTGTTGAGATGTTGCTTTAATATTTTCAATATATTTATTCAGTGAGTCATTACTTTGTTGTTTAGTTAGTAGTTATAACTTTGGCAACACTAAGAAGTCTAAAACAGAAACAATTTAGTCTGTCTTGATGTCAGAGAGCGAGGGAAAAGCAGTTCTGAAGTGTCAACATGAATATAATAATGTGGACGCTTTTGTCTCACCCTGATGGTCAACATGACGTGAGTGTGGCTCTTCAGGACCTCCACTGCATTGCTGTGGGTGATGTCCTCAAAGCTCACCCCATTTGCTGCAAGGATTTGATCTCCCATTTTGATGCCGTGCTGTTCTGCAAGCCCACCTGGGTCCAATCTGGAGAAAGAAAGCATAAAAGTAAAAGCTAAGAAATATACGAATAAGCAAACTGTAGCACTTACACTGAGGATAAATTATTAATTAAGTGTAAATTGAGACAGTTGTGTGCGGTTTTTTTTTTTCTTTTTTTTTTTGCAAGTGGGTCATGGTTGGTTTGATGTAATACCAAAAGCAATCTAAAAAATAATCCAGCAATTCAGAATATGTCAGCGAATTACGTCCAGCTGTAAAGATATGATTAATTTTTGGTTTTTGAAGTTCATACTTTGAGACATAAATGCCAAGTCCAAACTCTTTGCCGCCTCTGATGTTGAAGCCCAGACAGTAGTCGTCTGATGTGGTGAAGAGGTGGACGATCCGGCGGAGAGCGCCGTCTGAGCTGGCCTCTGACGGCGTGCGACCGTTCTCCTCCACCACCATCCTTCTGTGGATTAGATCCACCCTACGCACACATACGCAAAAGATGTGCACCGCTTTGCTCTCGATGCACCAAACTCACGTCCGTCAGTATCAGTTAATCAAAAAGCCATAAAGGTCACAGCAGTAATCCATCCACTGCTGCCACATGAAACCCAGATACAGTGTATCCCAAAAGAGAGATAACCAGTGTAAGCTCCAGACAAGTAATAAGCTTCACATAAAAGACCCACACAAAAGCTCAAACGTGCTATTACCAAGGGAGACGGATGAAGGGACTCACAAAACCATTCATACATCTTGAACTTTTTTGTCATTTAGCGCATTAAGACAAACAGAAAGTAGAGCATAACTGAAGAACATGTAACGTTTTTTTTTTGTAAAGTTTTGCAAAGTAAAAATCTACATGGTGGGATCTGCAACTGCATAATATTTTTGCAAACAGGTCAGAAACATCCAGCTTGGTCTCATCTGAACGGAGCACCTTGTTCCCTCTGTTTGCTGCGTCTGTATTGCTATGAGTTAACATTGAAGTGAGCTTTTTTTATGTCTTTCTTACGTCAAAAAACGTCACTCTACGCTTCTGTGAAGGTCAGATTTGTAATAGGCACTAATAGTCCTGTAAAGAAATTCTCCCATAAGCTGTAGATCTCTTCAGCTTCTCCAGATTTGTGAGGCATTCACAGAACAGATGTATTTAAACTGAGATTGAATCAGTCACAGACTCTCTCTCTGTACAAATTAGGAGGCTTCTGAAGCCATTTGTTTTCAGTAAGTATTATAATATAGAGGGAAGAATACACAAGTAAGGTGGACTTTTCAGATTTTTGTTTGACAAAGTTCTTTTTTCCCCACCAGCTAACAGGCCTGCGCTACTTCACACTGCTTTATTCAAAATCCCAGTAAATACACGGAAGTTTGTGGTTTTCAGGTGACAAAAATAAAAAAAATAAAAAAATCAAAGTACAGCATACGGACGCATACAAAAATAAACGCGCAAATGCGGTATGTAACGACTAGCCTCCGTGTTACGGTGTAGTGTAGCTCGGTGGTCTAACCATGTGGTCTTCTCCTTGGAGTAGCGGATGCTGGGGATCTTTCCTACACGCCTCACCACCATCCTCAGCCTGTTGTTTCCTGTCAGGACCTTCACAGCGCTGCTCATGGTGATGCTCTCCAGGCTGACTCCGTTCACCTCCATCAGCTTATCCCCCACGGTGAGCCCAGCCTGTGCTGCAGACACGTATAAAACTCAGCATGATAAACAAGAGCAAATGTCACATGCAAACAAAACACCTCAACTTGATGTAAATACAAAGGGAAAAAAAAAAAAAAAAGCAGACACATTAAATCCATACCTGCTGTGCTGTCATCCTCCACCTTACTGACAAATATACCGAGGCCATGTTCGGATCCCCCACGGACACTAAAGCCAAGACGCCCGTCTGGGCTCTTATTGACTGTCACTGTATGAATATCTTCACTGTCGTCTCCTCCTGCAAACAACGTCAACACGAATCTGACGTATGAGTTTTTACAGTCAGACCGCCAACTGTTGTTAAAACCCTACACAGTTAAAGTTAAAAATAAGATAAAGAGTATAATGAGATCTTGGCGTAGTAGGACAGTACGGTGCATCTTGGAATCGATCTCAGCTGAACAGTGAAAAACTGGGATCTGAAACCTGATTTCTGTGTCAGTTGCAAGAAAAGGGAAAAATTAGCCTAACTGTGGCACTGAATGTTACTAACAAACGACAATAAAAACAACTTTTATTTAAAAATTAAGCACTTTTCCCAGAAAAATTCAATAACACAAGTATGTTTTCCTCTCTAAATAATGGTTCATGACCACTATGCCCCGTTATTTCATTGTTTTGTGTGACTGAGAAGTAAGAAAACATATTTGCTATGATTTACAGTCATAAAAGTTTGGGAAAGCAAGTAAAATGTAATCTATATGTACCAGAAATAAGAATATAATAAGTAAAACTGTAAGCACTAACTATTATTTGACAACTTCTTTAAAAAAAAAAACAAAAAAAAAGTGCAGCAACTATCAATTCATTGTTGATGCTTAAAACTTATATGTGACTGTGGATATTTTAAATTGATGTATTTACAAACCGTTTTTATTCTTAAAGAGTAAAAAAAAAAAAGGCTGTAAATTTATTAGATATGCATCGATCAGGCTTTTTCTTAGATGATACAATTTTTTGGTTTTCTTTAAACCTTCTGCCTGTTAATCTCCATTTAGACGTTCAATTTCAAACCCATTTGTTTTCTTTCTAAGACGTGAAAAAACGGCGCTGCACTTTCTTTGAAGCGGATTGTATTTTAGACTAAATTTAACAGAAGAATTACAAGATTGTCCCAATTATTATTATTATTTTTTTAATCAAAGCATGCCTTTATCTGATTCTAATTCTAGAACACAAATTATGGGACTTCTTAATTCTAATGCATTTGATGAGTAACTTCAACTCTATCATCTTTAGTACTGAGTTACTCTGACTCAAACTATTCTAAATCAGACATGACTAATCCATAGGCTTCCAGCCCCACAAATAGTGCTAAAGTAATCAGTTACCAAGTTTAGAGCTCACCATCCGCAGGTGCATTGATGAGAATGACCCTGCCCATAGGAGAGGAGGACCTGTGTCTGTGGCGCTGCTGTTTCTTCAGCATGTAGCGCATGGTGCTTTGGGATCCCCCACCTTGGCCTCCATTGCTGAAGTGGGGGTGCCCGCCTCCATTTGTCATCTCGCTCCAGGCAGGATGGTGAAATGAGCCAGCCATCGGGTAGGCCTGGAAAAACTTTTCTCCGTCATCCAGGCACCGGAATATCTCGTTTCGCCTGTCGGGAGGAGGAGGTGCAGCCTTGGGCTTGTGGGGGAAAAGGTGGAGAGGGGCAGCAGCGGTGGTGGAAAAGTGGAGTGGCTTCCAACCACAGATCCAAACTCCTCAACTGAACTCTGAAAGTGGCTGCGGCTGAAGTTGGCAACTTCTACCAGACTCCAAGTATGAGTTAGAAAAAGTGGAAACCAAGCACATACTCAGAACCGAACGAAAGTCTGACAAATACATAACCTTCCATCCTACAAGTTGAAAATGGTGGGAGAAAAAAAGTCACTCAAAATAAACTGTAAACTCCAGGAAGGGATCCAAATGTTTCCAGGAAAATAGAATAAAAAATTCTGTAAACCTGTTCTGATTCCATCTTATTTCTGATTCTAGAGCCTGTTAGCCAGAGAAGCAGAGCCTGTCTGTAGAGAAGTCGGCTGTGCCCAGCAATTCCTGGTCATGTTTAATTAAATGGATGCCTGTGAACCTGAAGAGGGGTGGAGGGGAAAGCCTATAATGAAAAAAAGTGATCTTAGAAACTGTAGATGTATATAAGTGGAAGGACATTTTGCAGTGGAAGAAAATTCTACAGAACCATCCTAACATGCAATCAAATTTCATGTTTACTCAACTCCTGTTTTTGTATTTATTCAGCACCATGGACAGTGACTCAGAGGTGGTGCACAAACACAAACGTATATGGCTTCCTATTAATATCAATCTCTTTACCACAGCGCGTCATACTGTTAAACTTCAGCTTCGGTCTAAAGTTATCCCCACTGGGGCGTGAGAAAACAATAACATGATCAAAACAATGAACAGAGCATGACAGTTTTACCTGCTGTGTCCGTGTTGTGCTGCAGGAGGTCGGACAGGCTCTCAGTGGTCCGCCTCAGTGACGCATTAGCGGACTCCTCCGGAGAATTAGTGCCACCTCATTTGTTCTGCAGGTGACCATTATTGTCTTAAGAGGTGTAAGCTCTTTACATAAGCCTCTCCAGCGGTGCGGTCATTATTAAGTCGCCTGCTTTAGTTGCACATACATTCAAGTAACTTTTACAAATGTCCAATTAGACTCCAAGTAAACCTTGCTATTAATGTAAATTTTGAGAGTCATTTTTTTTTCCTTAGGGCAAAAGACTGATATACTGTGTGTTTTAACTTTCAGAAAGATGGATAAACATCTCCACCTAGTGGCCAACTTTGTAATTTCATTATTTGTAAAATATTTTCTTAAGTGTCAAATAAATAATAATACATATGGAGTTATTCATGCTGGTTATTATCATTGTATATATATTTTTTAGATTTTGTGTGCTTGACAAAAGCCAAAAATTAAAGAAAACAAAAAGTATGTTTTATATATTCTTCCAGTATATATTAACTTTTGTGCGAGCAAATCAGATTAACTGAGCTTCATTATTACACTTACAAAAGCTTGGAATAAAATACTTTCAGAAAAGCTATGTAGGGTTTCAACCAATCACGTATGTCATTTCCTCACACGCCCACATGCAGCTAAGCCCGCCCTCGGCGTGTCACAACAACGCAACGGTGCTGCCTTCACTTACCCTCAAAACAATTTGAGTGGCAACATATTAAAGCCTTGTTTTATTTGTGTATTTGTTTTATTCAGAGCTATTAAATTTAGTAGGCTAAATTAAGTATATTTGCTTATCTTCACTCACTGAAAATGTAGATTACGAGGCAATGTTTCAATCGGTTTCAGAGATACTTGGCACACAACGTATTTGTGAAATACATTTAGCGTCACATTATCGTTGCAGTACAAAGCTTTTCTGGTCCTTAAATGGCATCGAAGTGATGAGACATTGCTATCCTTTTTTTCATCCATGACATATCGTGTGCCTCTCATTCAATTTGTCAGAAATTTGCAATTTACGACACTGTTCAGAGCACATTAAGGCATCAGAGGTCCACTCGGTGAGTGCTGTGATATTTAGAGGTCATACATTTTCAAAAATCAAAGTAATTGAACCAGGTACGTTTTGGGCCTGACCGCATTTATTTCTCTTAATATTTTCTATCACAACCCGATGAAGTTGACATATTTTTCTTCGTGAAATATGTCCTTCCAACGGTAATTAAAGTGCTAGCATCATGGTTTTAGCTTTTAAACCAAGCAGCTAACCGGCTCGTATCGCTTGGAAATAATGGTTTTTGTTTACATAAATGGGCTCTGTTTTATCGTGTGATCTGTAATGACTAATATGGCAGGGATTCAATTTGATTTTATCCTCCTGACGAATTGTTTTAGTGTACTATAGCGTGGGTTCTGTTGAACTACCATGCTGGAAGGCTACATTGCTCTAGCATCTCGTGCCTCCCTACATCTGTCACCGGGTGTATCGTGATTTCGTTCAGTTTCTTTCCCAGTTTCCCGTTTTTGTTTTTTGTTTTGTTTTGTTTTTTGCAGAAAGAAAAACTTCTACTTTTTTGTGTTTGTGGCCTTCTTTCCACGGGTTCAGTGTTGCTTTTGCCTCTATAGTGAAATGACTACTGTTTAAACCACAATTATAGCCTTACTATATTATGGTTGGACATCATTTTTTGTAATTCTTCACTTGGATCTGTGTGAATTAAAAAGTAGATAACATTTATGTTTTAAGCAAATATTTAATTTCAAATCTTCAATTACAAATATATCTATAATTTTTTCTCTGGTGTAAAAATATTAGCCATGGGAAGACTAGAAAAACTCCAAAACCCAAACTCAGTTTTTTTTTTTTTTTTTTTACCAATTAGATCTGGAAATGACAACAAGTAAATAACTACTGATCCAAATTTGATCCCTTGCAGATAAATTAGTCTTTAAAAAAAGGTTAAAACATCTGGAACAAATGTTGTTTTTATCTTATCATAGCTTATCTTAGGTTAATTGATTTCCATTTTTTTTTTTAAAAGCATCTTATTTATGTGTCTTCTAGCTGCAAATATGCAAAATTTGTACTTGGAGATGTCAACTAGACTAATCTGCCCATATAATATATATGAAAATCCTTACACCATATTCTTGGTTAAAATCTACCAGTTTTGTTGTTGTTGTTGTTTGTTTGTTTGTTTGTTTGTTTGTTTGTTTGTTGTTTTTTGTCCAGCTACAAAAATCAGAAAAAGTTGACGGATCTGAATGTCAATATGAAAGACATTCTGGAGCACCTTCTAAAACTTTCATTCATAAAGTGCTTTCACTTTTAAACTTCCAAGATTCAAGCACTTTTGAAGCCTTGGTTAAACACTTTTGTGGTTGTGCATTTTCAAGAATTTCAAGAATACTAAATGGAAAGTGGTCAAAAGGTCTGCTTGGTTGTACTGTCAAAATGTTTTCACCAGGCATTGTTTCACCTTTGTGTAATGCTGGGAGAAAACAGAGCTTAGCAGGGTAGAAACAAGCACTTAAACAGTGTTGCTGAAGTTTATATAATATCAATCTTACCTCTGCAGCTGTACTGCAAATACAGTACAACATTAACAATCGTCAAAATTTGTCTTACGCTCTAAGTTTTCTTGTTCTGAGACTGAACAAATGAACTTGTGATTATAAAATTACTGGTCTGGTTGTGATACGCCTAAAAGCGAATCTGTTAGCAGTTTTCAAAAGATGTCGATAATTTGAATTTCTGCTTCTGATCAGAGAAAGTCCAGGATGTCTGAAGAGTTGTCGCGCGACATAAACATTAAGGAGCCGAGATGGGACCAGGGGACCTTCATGGGACGCGCCAAACACTTCTTCATGGTCACAGATCCCAGGAATGTCCTGCTGTCCTCTGAGACGCTGGAAGAAGCCAGAGTAATCGTAGAGAACTACAGGTGAGTTGATGGGAAATAGAGTCAGAAGTGGTCAGGTAAATGAGGCATGAACTGGATCTAGCTTTCCCCTGGTCTCCCTGTATGGAAGATCGAGTGTATTTTGCAATAGTGGAGAATATAAGTTATAACGCTTAGAACTTTAACACAACATGCTGTTTTGATATTTTCAGAGCTGGAACCGTGACTCCTGGGCTGACCGAGGATGAACTTTGGAGAGCCAAGTACATTTACGACTCCGCTTTCCATCCCGACACTGGAGAGAAGATGTTTGTGATTGGTCGGATGTCTGCTCAGGTGCCAATGAACATGTCCATCACAGGCTGCATGCTCACCTTCTACAGGTACAGCAGAGCTCCTGGCACAGAGATCACCGATTACAACCCCCACCCCTCAACAGTTCATTGGATAAAATAATATCTGAAAGAGAAAAAAAAAAAAAAAAAAAAACAGGCAGCTTTGACATTGGATCCAGCAGTGCCTATAAATAGAAAGTTTAATCTGTATGCAGTGAAAATCCTCTTAAAAGAATCAAAAAAGCCACCCTCACATCTGAATACTGATAACTGACTGAGTTGATGACTTTTTCTTGATACGACAGCAACAATTAAACGTTGTCCAAAAAAAGAATGACTGGTCACAAATGAGATAAAGTTTCAAAATTATTTTATCTAATTCAAAGTGATGTAAAAAAATATATATACAGCCCTGTAAACCACATTTGTTTATTTATATTCCATTGTTTGTTGATTGCTAAATGTTGTATTGTTACTGATACATACATGATGTGTCACTGTGTTTTTGTAATTCACCACTAGAGGACAGCAGTTTTTCACTGTTTACTTTTCTTGTATGCAGTTTGGACTCACTTTCATAAATGTAGTTGGTCAAACTAATGGCATGATCAACAAAACCATAATTTTTACTCTTCTTTACTGAGCACTAAGGTTTAATGATTGCCTAATATCATTAGTACGACTTTAAAAACGGCTTCTGTTTTTAAAACTCCCTTCGCTCCTGTTTCTGGGCAATAGTGGCTCCTTTTGTCGTTGGCTCTCTTGAGGTAAAATACCAATTGGTCATTGTGAAGTCTAGTGGTAAAGAGGCAAAGTCTTTTGCTTTCTTTATTCTTAGAACACGGCTGTTTACAGCAAGCATCACAATGCAGATGTGTTTTCATGGTGTCAACACTGATGCTGGCTTTGCACACAAATGAGATCTCAAGCAGGAATTTGAGTTATTCAAGTTTCTGTTGACATGGTGATCCATGGCTTCCTCTGCACATGCGTCAGCTCTGTTCAGATGACTGTCTTTGTGTTTGATCGGGTAAGGATAACACCTCAAATTATAAAGCACATGTTTAAAGCCCTGTGTTCTGATTTACAGCAAATTTTATGGTATTATGCTGACTTGGTGTTTGGTGTGCACTAGAGCATTTTTGTATGCTTTCCTGGTTACTCTGCATTATTAACCGCTTGTAGATATAATCAAATCCTCAACTTTAAATGAAACCACTTGAAACCCTTCCTGTTTCCCTTCAAACAAACACTGCTGCCTATGTGCTAAATGATGTGTTTGCACAACTAAAGCCGCAGGTATGTGCATTTCATATTCGGTGCAATGTAAACCAAATAGAAGGTGTTATTATGTCAACTTTGTTGTGATTGATGTCTGCTGTGATGCAGAAGCATTAAGAATGACAACGTGGTGCCGACACTCTATTCTGTTCTGATGAAAGATCTTAAATTTGATTGAAAATGTGTCTTTGTTATGCAGTTTCACTGAAATTTTGCGATTTGTACACAAACTGAATGCATAATGTCTGCAGACATGTTAGAAATACTTTAATGGGTTTCTTTAGGTGAAACTTATTCTAAGCTTTAATGTTACATCAAGTAGTTTGTGCTCAGAATTTTTTTTTTTTTTTTTTTTTGGCCGCCGTGTTCATATTTGGAAAAAAAAAAAAAAAAAGACAAGGGTGAATCATCACTTCCTCTAACAGACGTCGGCTGTTCTCTTGTGTGTTTTTCAGGACTACTCCAGCAGTTGTGTTCTGGCAGTGGGTTAACCAGTCCTTCAACGCCGTCGTCAACTACACCAACCGCAGTGGAGACGCTCCCATCACCATGAAGTAGGGAGGACCTCTCTCTTCTCCTCATTGATTTCCTCCCCTCTAAGTTATTGTCTGTAAGGAGGATGTGGGAGCTGCTGTTCTCCTCCTTGCAGTGGTATTATGTTCCACAGTTAAGCATGTTTCAGATTCATGTCACCATGACCCCCATGCTGGCATCCGTTACTGACTGGCCTCTTGCGTCAGGTTAGCCCGCAGCTGGCTAACCACTTTGCTGTGTTCTAAAACATGCAGACAGCTCATTAATTTGGCTGCAGAAATGCATCAAACATATGCAGTCAGGAAGAGCATGAAGCTGAAATATTATGCTTTTTTTTTCCTCTCTGGCTTTTTGTGCATCTTTAACTGCATTCTCCGAACTTGCATTTAACTTTTAGTACAACGTATTTGTCGCACATCGTGTCTTTATGCTGTGGTTTTCAGCTACTTTAAACTTGTGGTAGTTGCGAAAAATGTGGTTGGTGTATTAACTTCATCTTCCTCTGTGCAGCCAGCTTGGCGCCGCCTACGTCAGTGCCACTACAGGAGCTGTGGTCACCGCGCTCGGACTCAAGTCTCTAGCTACGGTAATTCTTCTGGTTCACATGAATAATTAAAGTAAATCCAACAGATGTGGATCCACAACGTGATGGCGGTCTGTGCTCCTGTCCCTGCAGCGTCTCCCCCCAATCGTCAGTCGGTTTGTCCCTTTTGCTGCCGTGGCTGCTGCCAACTGCATTAATATTCCCTTCATGAGACAGAGGTGAGATTGCTAGAGTACTGATTAGCGAGCACTTCCTGTTTCGCTTAGAAGGGACTTTAAGGACTTTTCAGATTCGACTCAGCCGGTTTTACGTTGTCCCTCTGTCAGGGAGCTGAAGTATGGGATCCCGGTGATGGATGAGAATGGAAACCGGTTAGGAGAATCTGCCAACGCTGCCAAACAAGCCATCATTCAGGTGGTTGTGTCCAGGATTGGCATGGCGGTGCCTGCAATGGGTAACTTAACCTTGTACCTCATGTATGAATGCGTACCAAAGACTGACACCTGTAGATGTAGGGGAAGGTCGTCCTGCAAAGAGTTGACACAAGTAACTGTCATTTTTCTTTCATTTCATTGCTTTAGATGTTGGTCAAGCAAAAAACAAAAGAATGTTCTTGGCGTATGAATGAATGTTTTTGCCCAGGAATGTCAACATAGCTGCTTTACCAGAGTTTCGCAAGTGCTTGCAGACAAAATAAAAGCAGCTGAGGCCATTCTTCGTTAGATAAGGTTAATCTGAACGAATGCTGTGTACAGATTACTTTGATCTGATCAGATGAATATTTAACTCCCAACTATGTTGGGAGATAAAAGAATGCCAGTCCCTGAAGTGGTTTGTTTTCTCTTTTTTTTTTTACTTTTCTTGCTTATTGGACTGAAGCAACCTTGACTCATTTTTATAATTTTTTTTATATATATATTTATTTTCACAGCCATTCCTCCTGTTATAATGAACGCTCTGGAGAAGAAAGCCTTCATGAAGGTAGGCACACAACATTCTTCAGTCCAAATGAAATCGACAAATGGCAGGACTTTATGTTATTAGATTATTTGTAGACTGATTTACATTGATTTGACACAGAGATTTATCAGGTTAAAAACCTTAACTTTAAGAGAGAGAGGAGTTTCCTATTGTTTTTTTTTATTGTAAAGGTCAAAGGTTAACCTGCAGTGAAGAATGCTTCAGGAAGCCCAGGGCTTCTAGTTAGACTGTAGATGAATGGCAAAAAGTTATTTGACTCCTTGTAGCGATTCTTTGGGAAATTTTGGGAATTTTCAAAGGTTCTCAACTAGAAGAGTTAACAATAATAAATGCCAACTCATACAAACATGCATTTGCTAAAAAAAAATAAATAAAAATAAAAAAGTTGTTGGAACATTTAAAATTTTTAATATTTCATCAGAATATAGTACCAACAACATAAAGAAGGTTGAACACACAAGACCCAACATTTGCATCACGGTTGGTGATGATGACATCATAACATATAATCATCAAATTTGGTGTAAATCTGCCTAATTTTACTACTTTTGTTTTTTGTTCATTTTCTTGTAGCGTTTCCCAGTTCTGAATGCTCCTGTCCAAGTGGGGCTCGTCGGTCTGTGGTGAGTAAAATAAGTTTATATCATCCAAAAGTGCTTTAAAATTGCAACTAAATCCCTTTCTGTTCTTCTTTCCAGCCTGGTGTTTGCAACGCCTCTCTGCTGCGCCCTGTTCCCTCAGAAAAGGTACATTCAGCAACTTCCTTGGTGCCTCTGTGCTGGTAGAGAAATGTTGTCTAATGGTTAACCGTATCTTTGCAGCTCCATGAGCGTGAGCGGACTGGAGGCAGATCTGCAGGAGAGGATACGGCAGCTAAGCCCAGACACCACCACCGTCTACTTCAACAAGGGCCTGTAGGCACATGAGCAGGAAACATGCAAACTTACACAGACACATGTGTGTTATCAATGTGTGTTATCATGGGCATGGGTGAGAGTAAAAAACAACATTTATTTATGCTTTTGCAGTCATTTTTATTTTTGGTATATATTCGGTTCTTGTGTTATTTTGTCTTCCTCTTGATGGATAACACAGGAAGCTGATAATCACTGACTGGCAGTTTACTTCATGTTGTTTTTAATGTCCTACTAGAATATTCAAATGAAGGTTTTTCCTGTTAGTTGTGTTTCCTGAATATAACGCTGCCTTTGTTTTCCAACCTGTGGCTTTATAAACCTTCCCAATTGACTCTTAATATCTTGAAAAACATAGAACTCAACTGTGGTTTAAATCTAAATGTGATACAAAGTAATACTTCCACCTTGTTTCTGTTTTCTTGTCAAATTTGCACAGAATCTCTATAATATAACAACTAATAGTACAAAGATTTATATATTTTTTTTGCATTAGGCCATAACCTGGTGTGTTTTCATCCATCCATTTTCTATACATCCTTGGAGACAATTTAGAGAATCTAATTAACCTGACAGTCATGTTTTTGGACTGTGGGAGGAAACCAGAGTACCCAGAGAGAACTCGCACATACACAGGGAGAACATGCAAACTCCATGCAGAAAGACCCCGGGCCGGGAATTGAACCCAGAACCTTTTTGCTGCAAGGCAACAATGGTACCAACTGCGCCACTGTGCAGCCCCCCTTAGTTATTCAGAAATATGAAACTTCTTCTAAACCATAAAACTTGATTGAGATTTTTTTTTTTTAAATATAAAACACAAGAACATTTCAAATATTGGGAATATTACTGCAAATAATTATTTTAGTAATCAATTATTCTGTCAATTACTCTGACAATCGGATAAAATAATTGCCAGGCACCTCCTGCAGATTTTTTATTTCTAATATTGCATGTGATACAATACTAGAAATACATTAAAATATACAAATAAATGCAAGTAATCAAATTCCCATTTAAATAAGAAAATCAGTCAGTTCAATGTAAGCTAGATCATTTGTTGCAAAAGATTCATCTGCAGTTAAAAAAAATATACCTCTAGCATCAGCATGTGAAAAGCTCAACTTGGTCTCTTTGCATTTTAGGGCTGATGTGTTGACTATATTGTAAACTATCTGATTAATAATTGGATAGCTAAAGGTTTTATTAGAATTTTTTTTTACACTATTTGAACCAGGTAAAGCTAAAACATTGCCACATGAGGAGTTTTGGTTAGCATGTTTGGTTAGACAAAGGAAAATGTAAATTGTACAGGTTTGGCTTAATTACGGCTGTGGGTATTTTGTTCTTTTAGCTTACAGCATGTTTTAGAGTCTGTATGCTCCAGTTAACAATTAGCCAATTACTAAATTAGTTGGCAATTATTTCAATAATCAATTCATCACAATTAATCTGATCCATCGTTTCAGCCCTAAGTGGGTATTTGTAAAGTTTATCAGTTTTTGAATGGTCATGCAGGTTTTGTGGATCAGGACAGAATGAATTTAAGAGCAGCTAAGTGATAAATTATTTTTTTTAAAAGGTTTTATTGGCTCTAGTGGCCTTTATTTGATAGTTAATTGACAGGAAAGTTGGTAACGAGAGAAGGGGAAAGACATGCGGGAGGGGTCGCCAGGCTGGGAATCAAACCTGCGACGGTCATGTTGAGGTCTAAGGCCTCCATATGTGTGTTGTTGTGCTTACCCCCTGCACCACAACAGCACACCCCAAAAGGATTTGTAAAGGTTTCTAACCCCTACTTTTGACACATAACACAAGCTACATGGTGTAAAATGTTTGCTTCTGTTTTTTGCTAAAAATAATCCCCTGATGCGAGTTCCTGTTTTCCTGCATCACACAGCCTCTCATTAACAAGAGCAGCTCTCTTCAACTGTCCTTCAAGTGTACTTAAACCTTTAGGTACATGTGCTTCAGAAAACGTTTAGAGGACATAGATGAGTGGAATCTAATAAGTGTAGTTTATATTACTCTACAGAAACACCACAGTTTGTTTTTTTTTTCTTTTTAACATTATGTTGGTTAGTGGTTGTGCCGTTATTGACACGTCACTCACAGGAAGGAAGCAAAAATTGCACTCATCTCACTTCAAAATCATCTTGCTTTTATGCGTATATTAAATGCAGATAACCGTTGCCGACATATCGGCGCCAGAAATCTTCTTCCTCCCCTTCATTTAAATTAGAAATATAGCAAAAAGGTTTTTTTTTTTTTTTTTTGCTGTTTTGAGAACTTTGCTTACAACCATTGAGATCCAGTTCTACCAAAAGAAATTAGTAAACGTTGCAACAAATTTTTAAGTACAAACGTTTGGTGCACAGTGAGCTTCTATAATTGCTTTGAGCATCTTATGTCATTTAATGAGGTCACCAAACACACAGCTAAGCTATTCAGCTGTGTGATTATATAGTGATAGTGGTGTATGTGAGGGTATACAAGTCGTCATAGTGTTTGTCGTAAATAAATTGAAACTAGTATGTATTTTCTGAATACTTATGTAAGATACGGAGCACAGATATATGCACTGGAGAATAAGGTCAGCTGCTAGTTTACAAGAGATTGCCGCATACTAAGCACTAATGAGTGACTCCGTTTGGATTCATCTTCTGAGGAAACTTACAATTTACCAGCAATCATTTAACACTTGTGCAGTGAGATGCTTTGTATGCTCCTGTTTAAAAGTATAAATATATATAGGTATATATATATATATATACATCTGTAGTGACAGTAAGACTGTACAGGCTATGTTTGTAGTGAGTTTTGTGATTGTGCAATTACCCATTTATTGTAAACCAATGGAAAAGGTGAAGGGACTCTGGCAACTGCACTAATGTGTTCCTACTCACAAACCTACAGGTGCATCTTGATATATTAGAATGTTATTGTAGAGTTAATGCATAGTAGAAGCACAGAAACGATTCATTTTCCATGAATTACAGCATCAGTCCAGTGTAGTTTGGAAGAGGTCAGCTTTGGCTGCTGAGGTTTTGAGGAATCAAACAAAATGTGACTGCGTGGTATTTAAAGCGTGCATTCATATTTTGGCTATCTGGGCAGGCATCACCTCCTTTAGGAAAATAAAATCAGCATCTACATGAAACTTGGCAAGCAGGCTGAAGCAGGAAGTGCTCTAATGTTTCCAGCCATGTAGCAACACCAGCAGATGACGTGCCTCTCCGCTCTTCTTCCAGACTCTGGGGCTTAGATTTCCACAATGAATGCAAAACTTACTTTAATCTGAAATGTGGACTTTGTATCACCGAGCTAAACTCCCATCCTTAGCTCAGGTGAGAGGTTTCTAACGTTGCCTCCAGTTCAAGGAATAGTTAAATATTACAGCTGTTGTCCATTTCCTGATACATTGCTGTACACTATTAGCTTTAAGAGCTAATAGCATACTATTAGCTCTTAAAGCTAATAGTACACTAACTAATACAATGAATGGCCTTAACTTTACATCTCTGACAAAACCATGGATGTCCTTGCTGCTCGTTGACTTTTTTCTTCCACTCAACTTTCTCTTAATATGCTTTGATACAACACTCCGAACATCCAGTTTCATCAGCACTTCTGTTTTATGGTTTATCCTCGTTGTGGCACATGTGAGTGGCGTCGACCACAACGCGTACATCTCTGTGCTTCAAGTCCTTCTGTGTTACTCGGCTTTTATTAGAAACTGATTTTTGGGTTTGCATTCGCTCATAATAGCCAACTTAATGCACATCACTCTGAATTGATATCATTTTTCCAGAGTTTTATTTTATTTTATTTTTTACTGAATTACAGAAACTGATATAAATGAGATTCTGGAGATGCATCTCTAGGTAATTGTTTGTATATTCTGGGGATTTAATGGTTCTTAGCACTCAAAAGTCACCAGAATGCAGATTCTGTGCGTTTTAATGCAATTATGACATGCTTCGTCCATGACTACAGTCATGAGTCTCTTCCCTTTTAAATGCTTGAATCAAACACATGATTGTGAAGGTGGGAGACGGGCCAGCAGTGCTCTGTGATAAAAGCTTGTTGCTGCAGCAGTGTGGATGTGTTGCTGTGTGTCGTTTTCCTATTGAGGGTGATGCTGCACTACATTATAGCCTTTGCTGTGCTACCTTCTGGACCTGAGTGTATTTCTGTTGCTCTTTAAAACCCACTTTTTACAGCGTGCATTGAATGTGTGTTTATGTTGTTTATTGAATGACGCTCGTGAGGCGGCTAAACAATAATTCTGCAAACTTTGCTCATCACTAAGGATTTTCTGCAACTCTTAGCTTAACAGGAATAGAACAAACAGTTTGATTCATCTCAGCCTTTGACTGTACCGTTATAACCTGAAGCATCCAAAGACAAGGCGGCTAAGAATCTCTTGATGCAGCTTTTTCTCTGCTTTATTGTGTAGACTTTCTCATGCAATGCATTTATTTGTACATGTGGCCCTCAGTCTGCGCAGTGCTGCATTTTACACCAAACTGTGTAAGAAAATCCCAAAGCACCGTCAGGAGTGCAAAGTTACTGAACTAGTTATGTATAAATCCCAATATATTTTAGTTGTCATTTACTTTAACTCTCCAAAAACACTTTTGAACACTTGACACTGACCCTGATTTTCACCTCTGTTTTGCATGCTTTGACTGCTGGAAGCACAAATGTAAGGACAATCCCTTTTTCTTGTTACACTCCATGAATGTGATTGGTTTTCTGTTATGTACATTTAGACCTGTCAGTATTGGTGCACAGTATTTTTCTCTCTCAGTTTTGTATCGTTCGAAAATGTTTCCTTGATGTAAGATGTATTTTACCGAGAGCAATAAAAACACGTGTTGCAGATGTTGGAACCAGAGTGAATGTGTAATTGTGATGAAGGACAAGGAGCTAAAGCAAAGAAGCAAATGCAGTTTCTAGGCATATTTGCATTCGACTGAAAACTCCAGAGCTTTTCATCGTTTTTAATAAACCGAGATATTTTTACAGCAATCAGCATAGAAACTAGAAAAGAAATGGCAGTGCACCTAAATGCACCTTGAAAAGACTTAAGACTCGTGCGGTCTTATCAGGTCTCATCACTGATAAGGCCTGATTTTGCGAGGTTGGATTTTTTTTTTTTTTTTTTGGTCAGAGATTGAAGATTGATATTAACTTTATCAGTTACTGATATAACTGCTCTCAAGCCTATAGAGTCATTTACAAACCTAGTTTAAAGTAACATATCACTGTCAAATGATTTAAAGATATGAACTGAGTTTTAAATAATCCATGCATGTTGTGTACGGAAGTTTAAATAAACCTGCACCTGCAGTCATAAAGTAAATCCAGTGTTTGGATCTGCTCCAGGTACCAGCAGTGGTTTGATTTATTGGGTTCCTCCTTTTTTTTTTTGTTAATTTCCTGCAAAATATTATGCACTCTCCCTATCAACAAATGTTTAAGCCACACCTTGCGCACAAAAATAAAATGCACTTTATACCATGCATATAATGTTACTTCATCATTTGACTCTTGTATGCATGAGTATATTGCGAATGTTACCTGGAAATGGAAATTAGCCATCTTGCTTACTCCAGCATGTTTACATTTGCGCCGATTAAGTCATCTATTAACTTTTACATAACATTAAGTTAGGAAAGGGGAACAGCTTTCTACGCTCTGTTTTCATTCAGAGTGTGGAATAAAAACAGAGTCCGGACATTTTGGCAAAATATTATACACCTGGCAAAAGGAATATTGGTGAGGATGTTAGAAAGTAAATCCTTTCTGAAGTTAATCGTTTCAATATATCAAGAGATTTGACATTTCAGTTAAACTTGTATAAAGTTTTCAACATAAATTTGGAAACGTGCTTATTCCTTAAACATCAGATTTTCTGCTAGAGTGGCTGTGTATCGTTTTCTCTTCCACTTCACTGTGTTGTTCTATTGCATAAAATACCAATGCAACATAACAAAATGTTAACATAAGAGGTTAGAATATTGTTACAAAGCACTGTTGCTGGGGTTTTGACATTTTATTATGCAATCCTAAAGTATGCAAATATAAATTGTACATTTTGAATTAAAATAAGTTTTAAATAGGTATAATGAACATTAACCAAGAGGAATGCATGAGCTATTTTTGTTTGTTTTATTTTTATGTTACGGTTCACTAGAAGTACAGAAGAGCATATAAACAAGTTTTTCCCCAAGACCTTTTAAAACAGGATTTTCTATGTTGAAATATTTCAAGAAAAAAAATGTCCCAATGACAGATGCAGCACAATCAAAGAAAAAAAAACAAAGTTTGTGATTTTGCTGCAGTAAAATGAACACACAAGGGCACCTGGGGTAGAGTGATGATTTATTCATCTACAGGTTGGAAGCACGTGTCCAGGTACAAACAGTACACTCCTCGGTCATGCACTAAAACACACTCGTACAAGTGAAATAAAACCTGCCTGAAGCGCCTCAAACTCTCCCCAGCATGATGACAGCAGCTGAACCTGGGTGTGTGTGTGCGTGTGTGTGGAGGGGGCATCAAACCTGCTCCTCTCTGCACCGAGTTTAGAGTCAGGTTGTCATTATTTCACACACACACACACACACCAGACACTGCCATCTCCAATCACCGAGGATGTTCCAGGTGCTGGACGAGGACGGACAAAATTAAGCTTTAACATGTTAAAGACATGAAAAATGTACCAGTTACATATGACGGACTGATAATTCAATATCACACTTCGATATGACATCAAGCCTTTGGATTGGAATAAGTAGTTTGGATCTTTTTCGAGCGATGCTTCGTTTTATAATCGCTCTACCTGAATCTTAATGTGTCTGAAAGATTATCTATAATTAGAAAAAAAAAACATATCTGTAGTAAACATTCATTCTGTCCTGTGCCTTAAGATTCAATTTCATACCCAACAGCAAATTACTTGGAGGTATATTGCCATATTAGTCAACGTAAACCACAACTCAAAGTAAAATTATTTGTTCATTTTAGCTCAGATCTAAATCAACGTTCTATTTCGCTGAAACAATTTTCTGCGCAGCCTTCAGGACGTCCGCTATGTCCACCTTGTCGCCAAACTGCTTCTCTTTGTGCTCCAGGAGGATTCCCTGCAAAACACCAAACACGGTTCAAATGAAGGGTTTTTTTGTTTTTAAGCCGCGTGATAATAATCTGCGCTGCTCAGGTGACGGACAGATTACCTGATCTCCTGGTCCGATGACAAACACTCCTCCCAAGATGAAGCCTTCGCCCTGCATGTTACCTTGGTAACCGGACCTCCAGGCCCGAATAAAGTTCTGCCACACCCCAAGGCGGATGAAGCCTAGCCCTCCCATCTTTCTCTGCAGTGGTCCATAGAAATGTTTCTACAATCAAATTGAGTTCTGGTTAGCGCCTTGAAAAGAATTCACGCCGACATTTCATCACCTTTCAACAACAACAAGCTTCACCTTTCAGCTTGACACAGACCTTAAACATTCAGTCAGGGCTACAGTAGAAACTGAGGTTCAGAAAGTCTCCTAATATGACATTGATCTTGGGAACATTTATCAAAAATTATATTGTCGTACTGTGCTCAGGTCGGTATAAATTCAAGTACGCGAGAGGCTGTACAGTCAAAACATTAAGATTCCAGCTGCTCACCATCTCATCTATGTAGATGTCCCCGGCGAAGTGCGGTCTGAAGTCCTGGATCTCTGAGCCGACGTTCTCTTTCACCACGGCAACCAGAGGGACCCCGAGCTCTTCCAGCTGGGGCTTCAGAGAGGACAGCTCAGAGGCTTCCTATGGATAGAAGAACATGAAGTCATGAGGGGAATTTAAACTATTAATCTATGCAAGCATTCAAACGTCAAGTCAGGCACTACCTCTCTGCACAAAAATCATCCAGGCCGCCGTACGGCCATGACCACCGCGCCGTTCTTCTCCCACAGGCTCTTCGCTTTTATAACCTTTCCATCTACAGTCAGAAAAAAAGACTCTTTACCTCAGCCTTACATCTTAGTTTACATGGATATATTGAATATGTGTGGACTAGAGGAAAAAATGAACTAGAAACAAATATAGGAGGCTAATGGTTTGGTTAAAAATTTAAAACTAAGTTTTCATCTTTCCATCCTGAGCACGAAAAAATAAAAAATGTTCAAATACGTCATTAGAGCCCCAAAGTTACTCTGCATTTATTCACACTTATGACTGCATATTGTAGTGATTATTAAAACATGTTAATGTCGTGTTAAAATGGCACAACCCCAGTAGATTGCAAACATAAAACCTTTAACAACTACACAAGTGATTCTGCTTCTGACTGAAGCCTAAACGTCTTTCTGACTGTCTCAACGACGGATCTGCATCATCAGCTTTTATTAGAGATCAGCCTACCATCTGTGGTGGAACGCAGATCGGCGTCTTCGAGGTGCTCCAGCGATGCGCTGGCACCTTTAGGAAGACACATGTCAGTGTTGGCCAGGAAGATCCCGGCCAGGGCCGCTCCGACAGCGCCGATGCCCAGGGACCACATCCCCATCTCGGTCAGGGCCCCCTCCAAACCAGACACTGCAGCAAAACACGGCAAAACCATCGTGAGAGAGACAGAAGACACCTCTCCTGCTCCCTCTTAAATACGACTCAACTAACTAAAAGAGGCTGGACTTAAAAATTCTGGGGGTTTTTTTGTTTTTTTTTTGTTGTTTTTTCTTTGCGGTTGTTTCTGTTCCGATGTGTCCCTGCAGAGAAAGTTTATCTTTTCTGTAAAGGAGAAGCTAAAGCTTTCTGAGGCTGAGTGATCAACAAGATCAGGCATGCTCACTCATCGTCTTCTTCCTTGTATTTTCAGAGTGTGATTGAGATCCTTCCCGCCAGCAATATCTCGTTGTGCTCTAATCTAAATCTCACTTATGAGATTAGGAAGCTCAGCTACACATCAGATCCTTCCGACAGTGGCTGCTGTTTGTCGAAAAACCGCTTAAAGGCAGCCAACAATAAACTTTACTTTGCATGGACTGAAATGTACCCATTTTAAAATGACCTACCATATAATTATACAATTAAATGCAGATATTCGTTCTCCAGTTGCACCGACCTAATCTGATTTTCTTTGCAATGGCTTCTTAACTACACCAGCAGAAAGTCAGTAAAGCGTGAGCGCTTTCATTTTAAGGTCACCGTTCACATCACAATGATTACTACTCTTAATAAAACAAAGAAATAAAAATTAGCATCAATCTAAATAACATCTGTTTTGGCTAAAACAACTCCTCCAGACTACAAAGTAGGACAACACTGGGGAATAATTAACGCCCAACAACATAACCACAGAGAACAGCTAATTGGTGCAGGAGTCAAATATGTTCTTGCCTGAGGTGATCTTGTTTGGATCAGGACTTGCTCTGGCTTCGCTTTGGTGAAACTGAGCAGTCTGGCTCTTTAGAAACTGAGGGCCGGCTGCGACGGAGCGGCTCGCCAGACGGACGGCAGAGCAACACAGGGGAAGCCTCCAGCTCAAAGCCGCTGAACATCTGGACAGAGCCAGCATGGTGGTAAAAGTCTGAGCCTCTTACTACACACTCACACACCCTCAAGATTTCACTGGAAGACACAGAAAACAAGACTTTTTTTTTTTCAAAGCAGCTAAGTCTCTGCTGAGGCTCAACTTCAAGGTAAATTCATGAGACTGGGTTGGAAGACTAAGAAGAAGAAAAAGAATTTCACACCTCAAAACTGTTGAGAGTTGTTGCATTTTTTTTTTTTTTTTTTTTTTTTAAAACTCTAAACAGAATTAGTGGGGGATGTTATCTTGATGCAAGTAAAATGCAAATGTCCTCCGTCTGCGAGTGCGCTTCCTTTTACATTCTAACCTCATGCATCGACATGAAGTGCGCAGAAACACAAAAGAATAAGATGCTGCAATCATATCTAAAACCATGTTAGAATAAATTATGACACAAGTCTGGCTCCTTTATCTAAACAGCTTTGAAATAAGAAGCTCACTAACTCATCTCTGCAGTCAAGTGGAGAAAAAAAAAAATCCTCTCTTACTTCTGCTTCAGCTCGTCCGGTGTGAAACTTAAAGTAACTGAAAATGCATCGAAGTCACTGGGCTTTATAGCACAGGGGACAAAGGAGGAGAAAAGCTCACCAGCCAATAGAGATGCTAGCCAAACAAGGAAGAGTTTGAAGACTTGTTAACAAAAAGAAAGCATTTAGTGCTACATGCATTGCATTGTCACACAACACTGAACACAGCTACACTGTATTCAGCCTATGCCAACACACCTCCAAGATCCAAACCTCCACTAAAACGTTCTTCCATGCCAAAACCATTTATTTATTTACTTCTCAGTGGCCAATCGACTGTAATCTCCATAGATCAACAGAGAAGCAGAGGATTATAGAAACAAAACCAGAACATAAACCAAACCAGTTATGATGATAATAGAATGTGGTCTCTGGTTGTGTTAGTATGCTTGGGCAAACATGCATTTCTGAGAAAAAAAATACAAGAACATATGATAAAATTAATATTTACGGTTTATGCAGTAGCACAGTTTCTCTCCAAGGTTTACACACTCCTTGTTGGTCTTGGTGACATAAAGTGAAAGTTAAATATGGAAATTCACCAGAGGAAATTGAAATGGAAAAAAAACAAATAAAAGCTTCCAATGACATATTTGCATACATGTACACATTTTTAACCAAATACTTTGTCGGAGCACCTGCTGATTCAGATTCAGGATTCAGGCTTTTTGACTCAAAAGCTGTCATTAAATACAGTGAATGTGAAGGAGTTCAAATTGAAATTAGATGTTCTCTAAGGAGTTTACTTACACATACAGGCTAAGCCAGACTCTAGAGCTAAATCTGACCGACAATATGAAGGGTCACTCGAAAAGAGCCGGGACCACTGAGCAGATATCTTCACATTTTTCGATAAAAAGAGAAGCACAGCGAGACAGGGTGAGCAAGTGTTGTTAAATCAAAATGTGGAATGCAGGTAGACTCCAAAAGAAGATTAGACGCTGAAAATGATTCCAAAAAGTGCTTCAACATTATGTTGACTCATGCCACAATGAATAAGCTAATCCTTATTCACCATGTTATTTATTTATAAATTTCTTTTAACAGATTTGCTTTGCAGATCTGCTGGAGGAAAAATCCAGCTGATCTATTTGTAGAAAAAAAAATAACTTATATGGGTCAAACTTTTTTTTTTTTATTTTACACCAAAAAACCCGAGGTGTGTTTTGTAAGCCACTAATTTATACAAGTAAGATTGTTATCATTTAAATGCATTGTGCAATTAAATATACTAGTCTCTCTCTTCACATATATTTAGGCTACAATTTATTTTGATCAAACATTTATTTTATTTTTTGTAAAAAAAAATAAAAATAAAAAAAAATTTGAAATGACGTTCACGTGACAAGAACCTAATCTCAAAAATAAGTACTTTAACATCTAAGCAGTTTTTAATATCTAAGCTTTAATATCTTATTAAAGCTTCACTTTAACCAAGCGGTTACTTTCATATCTAAGCAGTTTTTTGTGCATACCAACACTGGGTTACGTATGTAGCTCAATGCAAGCTGATAAATAACCGCTTCGACACCAATTAGTCAATGACCTTGATACTCCGGGCAAATAATTAAACCCACAGTATCAACCTAAAGGGTTAACAGGAAACCATTTCAGCTACAGTAATATCAAATGTTGCTACATGTTAAGTAAGCTTGTCTCTCGGAATCCTGCACAGTAAAGCTGTAACTGGTATAACAGGTTCAGTGGCGTCCATAAATTAGGACAGTGCGGCACCAGATAGACACAAACTCTTTGGTTTTATCCTGAAGCTGGGCTAAAAAGTAGCCCAGAAGAAGGAAATGCAGATTTTTCAACACAGTAACAATAATGTTAAGTTTAGAAATGTATGTTACCTTAATATTGAAACACCAATATGAATGACGTTTCATGAAACGCCGCCTCGGCCACAGACCTTCCTTGAGTAAACAGATCCCGGCCGGCGGCGCAAGCGTACTAAACGATCATTAGCACAGGCTAACTAATCGAAACAGATGGCTGGAAAAGTCGATGCGAGACGTTAACGGGAATATTTTAAGAGAGACTTACAAAGGTTTTCCAGCCTATCGAACATTTTCACATTTTGTCAGATTACTACAAAATCTGATTAACTTTTTTTTTTCTTGGTTGAGAGCCGGGGGGATTTTAACCGACAACTATGATGCGGAAGGAAATGCATGCATTGTTGTCAGATTCGTTTGCAAATAAAATTCACTGAAAAAAATTAAAATAATTGGCTTTATGAATTTTATTTACTTTGCTACATTTTTCAAGTTTTTTATATTTTTCTTACCTTATTTTGCAGCTCACCACTGCTGAGGCCCTGAAATCAGGTTTGGAGCAACACTCCCCTCTGCTGGAAGTTAAGAAGGTGAAGACGGAAAAGATCTTTGGTCTAATAATGTAAAACGGAGTATTCGTTTTTTTTCCCCCTTACATTTATAACTATTTAATAATGACTAAAGTATAATATAGTATAATATTAATAATAATAATTAATAATAATTATAATAATAAAGTATAATCCAAATCTTGCGATATTCAATTTGACCAATTGTTTAGTAGCACAGACAAAAAACCTGCATCAAATTTGACCTCTGCCTTCTTGTCCAACCTTTTCCTTCCAGTATTGCCCTATATTTTCTCCATCCATCTTCCCATGAACTCCAACTAGTTCCCTTGCCCCTATTTTATCCCTACTTAAGAAAAGCTTCCTCACAGTATAATGTTAATACCAATGTGTCACTAAGTTGACACATAGTGGTTCTTATTGAGGTGCATTGTTAGTTTTCCTTTGTTTTGTTTTTTTGTTTGATGGTTTGTTTGTTGTACTTACAATCCAAAGGATCCCATTAAAGTTTGGGGTTATAATGAGGCAAAAATGTGAAAAAGGTCAAAAGAGTTTGAATACTTCCATTTAGAAGGGCTTCTGAATGGAACCCAGTTACCACATTGTAAACACAATGTTTTCAGTATTGGGTTTTCATCTATTGATGCAGCTCAAGACATGGTTCAAATAAAATCATCCTTTGTGAAGCCTCTCAGTTTTCCTTGATTCTGTTATGAGAGAATGAGTCTGCTTTCTGAGCCCAAGGCCTTACATGTCCATTGCCTTGTATTATGAGTCATATCTAACAGTTGGTCTAAGCCGATTTACTCATAAAAGGTTATAGAAGAAAAGCGATCCTGTCTTTATTTTAACTATGGCACTACCACTAAGAGAACAGATCGCTTGGCTGTTTTTCTAGCTCGATTTAAAACTGTTACTTATTTATGGCTATTTTTACAATCACAAACAGTGAAGATATCAGTTTTATTAGTCAAGTCATTGATAACAATAGTGCATGGTACAGTAAAGAAGGGTCAATGGTTTTGGAAGGTGTGTAAGAGGTTGAAGTTATGCTAACACTCTGCCTCCACACTGCAAATATTTGACTTTTTAGTAAAACGATTTACATTTTTCACCATATACCTTTTGTAAATTAGTCAACTGAAGTAGCCATTTGCTATTGCTGCATTGCTCCTTTAAAGTCTGAGAAGACAGCGAACTACAGGAGATATACATTAGTAATACTTCATTCATTCATGGCAGCTTCACTCAGGAATGTGCTGAAGGTCCAAAATGGACTGGAACAGAGACGGGATAGAGTGACACTCCTTTAGCCCAGCTGCTGTGCTCCCTCTGGCTCCTCTACATGCAAACGGTTCAACTTGTGGATCAGTTTCAAAGCATCTACTTTGAAACCCAATAAATCACTGTTAGATTTAACTTTTAAAAATGAGAGATTTCTCCATTTAATTCATCAAATAGTAAAAAGAAAGAAAGAAAGAAAGAAATTATATATTATGAAAAGGCACAGTGTGAGTATATATAAACAAATGTCACATATATAAACAAATGTCTCACGGCCACTATTTGGACCTGATCAGCTTTGGCATTAAGCTTGTGGGAACTAACAGCCAATCACAGCAAAGGATTTGCACCCCACCTCAAAAGCATTGGTTAACTTATCAACTCCTTACAATGCTATTGAAGCCAGTCAAAAACCAACCCGATTAGCTTTGAAAGAATCACCAGGTTTATGACAGTACTTGTGTCAGTTTATTTGTCTTTTGTTTGTAGTCAGCTAACTACTTATATAACAAATTCCCCTCAGTCTTTCAGTCATACAGTTTATATGCAGGCCTGGCAGGATCACACTTACTCCGTTTGCTCCAGATGAAACCAGTTCGACGCCAGGCGAGCCCAGAGCCCAGAGATGTAAGTTGTGGGTGAAAACTGAGTGTCCTTGAACTTGAGGAAAGACTAACAGGTGTTAACAACCCCTGAAGTCCCGGACCCTTATCTCGTCCTGTTCTGTCAAGTCTCAGCTTGGCCGTACTCTCATGTGACCTTTGACCCGGTTTTTAAATTGAAACTCGTCAGTGTTTATTGTGACGCACACACAGAGCCACCAAAAGTATTTGCACTCCTTGAATATAAGTCCTGTGGGGAAAAAAATACTTTAGTTTGGATAACTTTTTCACTTGATAAATTATCTCCTTTAAAACTTGTATTTTGTATTATTTACTTAGGTTGTCCTTGTTTGATATCAACATTGTGTGATGATCTGAAGCATTTAATCAGGACAAATAATCACGCAGAACAAATCATCTGGGAGCAAAAAAAAAAAATGCAAGTATTGTATCAAAAATATTTTACCCCATAAATCAAAATTTTGCTACCCAGCTTTGATGAAGTCATAATGTGTACACATTGATGTTTTTGCCCATTTTTTGACAAAATAGCTCAACCTCCGTCAATCTTGATAATAAGTATCTGAACAAATTTCAAGTCTTGCTGCAGATTATTTAGTTAATAATTTTCTCATAAACTCTGACCATTTTTCTTCATTCCATGCGAAATAAAAAGCATCCCCACAGCATGACGTTACCACTACCATGCTGTGGGAGACATTTTCAGATTGAGCAGATGTTCAAAGGTTTTGATTTTTGCTAGATAACATAATCAACATTTAAACAGCTCACATATCTTCTTGATGGTCTGCTCTTTGACAGACAGAATAATTGAATATGGTGCACTATAATGTACTCAAATCTTAGCAATAATTGTTTGAAAGTTTGTGTATTCTTTCTATGCACATCAATCTTCTCACTCCTCATATTCAGACTTCAAGCCTGTCTGAACTCTGATATCAGTAATCTTTCAACATGACTAGAACAATCTTGCCGGAGTTAAAAAGAAAACAAAAAAAAAAGTCCCGTTCCCTGTCAGTCATTAACAGGTTTTTTGATGTAAATGCGTAGTCCCTATTTTAGAGGGTGTTTAATGTTTGCATACATAACCAGTGTGGCTCGTCACTGTTTTTGTCCCACAGTAGCAGATAAGAGGCAGGTAAAATCAGACTCTGACAGAGACATGCGATCTTGTGGCGCTTGCTCTCTTTAGGATCGAGCGGGAATTTCACGTCTCCTCTAGTTTTATCTAGTTGAGGTTTGTTATGTTGACCCACACACAACATTGACCTCTGGTTATTTGTATAGTGTTGTTCTCTTTCTGTCCTGAAGCACACTTGATTGTAACAGCTGGAAAGTTACGAAATCACTATTGAAAATCTAAATATCAACATCAAACACTTAAAGTGAGGCTCCTCAAGATTTTTTTTTTTTTTTTTTTTGTAGAATTAGTAGGTCTCACCTTGCGCATAGAATAGAACTATATGTAACATTAATATTTGTAAATGTTTACACAAACATTGCTAAAGTAAATAAATAAAGAAGTGTGTGTAATTTCGATCAGTTGAGAGGTTAGGCTCTGGACCTTCTGAAATGTGACATATTAGTGAAATGTGTTAGTAATAATACCAATAAGTAAAGGCAAGCAGACTCATGATATTTAAGTTTGTCTGATAAACTGGCTAGATAAAAAAAAAAACAGATGCTAATAAGACTCTATCAAATATTGCCGTTATTAGCTATGATCAATTATGTTCAAGTGTTAATGTCACACATGACTAGCATTAGCATGTAAAGGGCTAATGTTCTCTTTAGTGAGCAAACTAGTTCTCTTGTCTATGCATTGTTTATGTAAATAAAATTTAAATCACAGGTAGCTTTTATTCACAAAAATATTTTTTCTTACATCTGTGGGCCCTAAAAGCCATAAAGAAAGTGTTGAATTTTATTCTCTCGAGATAACTATTTAAAATTCCCCTCTCATTTCACACGGCCATCCACAACTGAAATTGAAGCCAGATGATGGAAAAATAGAGGAAGATCTCTGTTTAAGCTGCAGTCGAGAGGGATCAGCTACGGTGCCTTGCAAAAGTCTTCAAAACTCCTTGAACTTTTTCACATTGTTACATCTACAAGCTTCAGTGTATCACTGTATTAATAGACCAACAAATAGCGGTGAATAAATTGTGAAGGAAGTTGAAGGAAAACTGAGGATTTTTGCATTTTTATGAAAAAATAAATAAAATAGGTTTCATCCCCTCAGTGAATGCTTTGCTACAGTTAAACAGAACAGTCTTTGCCGTTTACAACAGGTTTTCTTCCAGGGTTGCCCTGTATTTATTCTTATAAACAGTGCAATTTGGTGCACCAAAGTTTGAGGATATTAGAGTTAAGTGAGCTGAGAGCAGGGCTTACACGAAGATGTTCATTTAAAAGTCATCTTTTAAAACCATGCTTTCAGCAAAGTAACTAACCTAAATTTACTTATGCATGTGGTATTATGCCCAGTATTTGTTTTTTTGTTTTTTGTTTTTTTTGTTTTTTATTTGGAAAGAGAATTATAGAGCATCATTTAAAATATAAATATCAAAAACTTGAAAATTGTGTTTCAGCTCTGTTTTAAGAAGTTAGCAATTATTAATCGTAGCCAGTAATTAAGTTTGGAGCAAACAGTCCTGCGTTGTCCAGAAGCTGTTTTCTGTCCAATCCCAGCCCGGGGCTCTTGTCTTCATCTGTGACTGCAGAACACACTGAGCCTTCCTGACAGAAGATCAAATAACGAAGATGTGTCTCAGATATTTCTCTGGCTTTCAGTTGACTTAGTGCGTCTGTGTTTTTGTAGAAAACTACAAATCGTCAAAGGGTTCAGGTGAAGCACACTTTTGGAGAGTCAGTCACAAGTTTAGACTGTATTTTATGTTTGTAGGTACCACCAACGAGAGATACACTGCACTGCAAAAGTAATCACACTCCTTCAACTTGTTCACATTTTATAAAAAAAAAAAAAAAAAAAACACAGGACATCCTTTATTATTTGTCCATGCATTTACTAATTTCAACAGTCAGGGTACAAATTACAGCTCACATCCAATATCTTAAATGGTTTAGTTAAAATATGTAGCCTCAGGAATGATCAAAGGTAAGAAACATTGAAATTAAAAATCAAGAATATTAGAGTACTTTATATTTATACCTTTAAAAAATCAAAGAAGAGCTTCAGAAGTCTAACTAATGATTACTGATGATTATTTCTTGAAAATATTTATAAGTTGCTGCAACACAAAATATTTTAGATTCACGTCTCTTTGGCTTTTTTTGTGTGTGTTTTCATCACTTTAAAGCTCAACTAATTTGGCCATGACCAGTAACAAATCATGCCTGGTGCTGGTGTTTTCTCCATGTCTCCCTGCAGCCTGGTTCCACCTGGCTGTTTATGACTCTGTCCAGGAAGGATCGTTCACCCTGAAGCAGAGCAGCTAAAGCAGGTTCAAATCCACAAACACACACCGGAGCATCACGCTGAACACAAAGGGTTAACAAGCTGTGAGCTGAGCTGCCCACCCATCATCCACTCCGCCCTGGAGTGGACTGTACCATGGATTCACGTGACATGAATATGTGCGTGTGAGTGAGTGACAGAGAGTGTGTGCGCGCGCGCGTGTGTGTGTGTGTGTGTGTGTGTGTGTGTGTGTGTGTGTGTGTGTGTGTGTGTGTGTTTGTGCGCGGTCCCTCCCCCCCCCCCCCCCCCCCCCCCCCCCCCCACCCCCCCCCCCCCC
>NW_015112669.1:148957-162609 GCF_001443285.1 Poecilia latipinna | reverse complement strand
GTGTGTTTGTGGCCGGCCCCCCCCCCCCCCCCCTCCCACACACACACACACACACACAGCCCCCCGTCAGCCGTATATATTGAACCATGTGGACTTGGACGTTGGGTTTTGCAGGACAGACCTTCTTTTGGCTGCAGGGCTTTTGCGACTTCCAGATCCTCGATACTTAAGTGAAGAGAAGCTGCTTTTAAGTCCCTGTTGGAAATCAAGAGGCCTTGCAAAAATAACACTTCCTGCAGGAAAAATGAGTGATAAACTGGACGACGGCTCTTTCATGTTCACCTCAGAATCTGTAGGAGAGGGACATCCAGGTGAGTTTTTTTGATTGGGTTTACACATGTTAAATCTAAAATCAGATTTTCTTAGTCAAAGAAAGTTTTTTCATATATATATATATATATATATATATATATATATATATATATATATATATATATATATATATATATATATATATAACTCGTAAAATGTCTCTATTACTGCAATTGAACATAGTAGTTTCTTTTAAACGGTGCCGTTTCAGATTGACTTCATGTTCAAAATCATTCTGCAGAGTTGGGTCTTTACTCTCGAGGCATGCTTGGTGTTTCATTCACTGCAACATGTGTTCATGGCCCCGTCACCTTTCACTTATGGGACAGCAGATGCATGTGCGGCAGCCTGGTGTACGGTTGCACGCTAAATAAATAAAAAAGACAGCGTTACGTACCATTTACAGGAAAACTTGTTTAAATTTGAACCTAAAAGATGAAAGCTAAAATCCACTTTGACCTGCAGGTTGCTGTGAGTGAAGGACACTCATTCACCCCTTGTCAATGTTTTGTAATCCTTTTACAAATATGTAATCTTACAAAGTCCTCCGTGCAGAATCGATAATCAGTAAATGCAGCTCTGTGGTAAACCACAAGTGCAACTTTAAGCCCTTAGTTCTGCATCACCTCTCTGTCTTAGTTGATCTTTTTTTTTTTTCCATTTGCAGTAGTTTGTGATCTTTATGGAAAGCAGCAGCAGCTGATAACACACCTCAAAGTCTGGTCTGTTCCCACACACACAGCGATTATCTGTTCAGCGTTCCCAAATGTTCAGACAGTTTGAGCAAACATGGAGGGGGAAAAAAGAAAGAAAACACCCTTCTGTCCAACACTTTCTATGGCGTTCTTAAACGGTCCACAAGCTGAGTTTCTGAAGCGTCCACCCGGCCAGATGTTGGGGTTGTTTCTGATGTAACCTGTTTATTGCGTTGCTTCAGCAGGATGACAAAGAGCCATGAATAGGGTGGCTGGTGAGGTATTATCCCCCTCTGCTGCACTCAGACTCACACAAGCCGAAAACACAAAGCATCTTCTGTTTGAAATAATAACGTGTGAGACAAATATGTTATTAATATATCAATAAAGTTGTAACAGATAGCTAATTAGTTTTTTTGGGAGAAAAAAAAACAATACAAGGATCCTCTTTTGTCAAAGAAAAAAACCTGAAATCCCAGTTTAATCACTATCTGAGTGTGTGATTTCTCTGTTATTCTGGAAATGATGGCTTTTGTTTAAGTCGCGTAACTTTGTCAACAGATAAGATTTGTGACCAGATCAGTGATGCAGTCCTGGATGCACATCTGAGGCAGGACCCGGATGCTAAAGTGGCCTGCGGTAAGTCGGCGAAAATTCACGACGACTTCATGTTCTGTTTGTAAAAACTGAGATGCCAAGAAATATCCAGTGAAGATACTATGCCATTGAAAATAAAACTCCCACACCACCTTCATTTACATTTAACACAGCTGCACAGCAATATTATTGACTGGGCACTACGGGATTTGTTTAGGACAAGACAAAAAATTCAGCAGTACAAGCAGTGTTGCTTTCACAAGCCACGTAAATTGCGCAAGTGCAGCACTGCTGCATATAAAATTTAACTACAACTCAAAAATGGCGCCAATTGCCAATTATTAACGTTGGATAATTATAAGCAACACAGTGGAAATGCTTTACTTGCCTTTCCATGTTGGATTCTTGGCCTGGTTTTTGGTTATTTCAGTTTCTGATCACTTGTGAGTCCTCATAGAGCAGTGAAATGCCATTTCCAGATGATGTGTTGCTCATTTAATAAGACATAGCAGAAAAGTGATGTACCAGGTCACTATGCAGCACAACACTGTGAATTTCACCGTATTATTAATTCTGGTTTACATGCACCACTCTGAATGGGAATGCATCAAAAGCGACACATTTCAGAAACCTGACAGGACTTGATCCTTCCAAGCGAACTCCACCATTTCATCGTTTTTAGACCCACATGACATGTTTTTTCCCAATACCCCATCATGCATAGTTAGCTTGGAAATGGTTAGACAGCGGCTTTAGTAATGTTGACAAAGAATACAATGTCAGTTTAACTAACCTTTGTACATACAAATTTAGACCAGATCTCAATTCTGGCTTCTTTTTTTCTTTTTAGATGGCTTAAAGTTCGTCACAGTTTTATTTATTTTTGATTTCTGTCCCAACAACTTTGACAAAGAGAGGTGTCATAAAGGCAACAAACTAAGCTCGGGAGCAGCCACCCCAAAGCCTCCAGATACTGTAGCACCACACAGACATCCTGAAATATCTTCCTGATCCTAATGAATCCACTGTGATTGACAGAAACTGTGTGTAAGACCGGCATGGTGCTTCTCTGTGGAGAGATCACATCTCGGGCCAACGTGGACTATCAGAAGGTGGTGCGGGACGCTATCAAGCACATTGGGTACGACAACTCTGAAAAAGGTGAGGCACGTGACACAGAGAGCAACAGGGCAGAGGACTCGTGTTGTTATTGTCTTTAACCGTGAGTTACATTGTTTCCATCCACAGGTTTTGACTACAAGACATGTAACGTGCTGGTGGCTCTGGAGCAACAGAGTCCAGACATCGCTCAGGGCGTCCACATTGACAGACGAGAAGAGGACATCGGAGCAGGAGACCAGGTGGGCAAGACTTCACTTTGGTGCGTTGTCAAAGATATGATCTGAAACAATGTCATTAGGGTTTATCAAACCGACTAACTGGGTCAAGGTTGCTTAGGCTAAAATCAGCCTGAACATATGAGTAACAAAATGGGCAATGTTTAAAAGTATTTTCACATGTAAGCCATAAAAAAAACCTCATCCACTGTTCAGACAGTCTACTGCATGGCAGAAGTGCAGATTTTAAACATTAAAATCAGTCTCCTGTGATTTGACTGAAGAGCTTCAACTTTGAATTTGACATTGTGAGAAGCTTCTAGGTATAATGTCACATATTTTGCATTTCTTCTGACTCTCTCCGTCCCTTGCAGGGTCTGATGTTCGGCTACGCCACAGATGAAACAGAGGAGTGCATGCCTCTCACCATCGTCCTGGCTCATAAGCTGAACTCAAAGATGGCAGAACTGAGACGCAATGGCACAGTGCCCTGGCTGCGCCCTGACTCTAAAACACAGGTTGGATTTTCTGCTGAATTACTGCAAATTTTCTAAGTTCACTCTTGGAAAAAGCACGTTACTAGTCTTTCTCTTAAATTATTTCTTTCCTCGTCTCTGAAGATTATATAGGCATGTTCGCTCATATTTCATCCTTCTGAAATATGAATAAATGAGTAACTAATTGCTATAAAAAATTTACTTGAATGTAGTAAGGCAATTTCTTCAAATTGAAAAAAAGGGAAAGTGAAAATAAGTAATTCAGTGTATGACATAATGCCTTAAGGCAACATTGTGTTAAAACAATCCCAGTTATTTGTTTGCATCTAAAAAAAATGACCTAAGACTCTACAAATGGAGAATTTGACACATTAAAAAGATTCAAATATCCTCTTCATGCTAATTATTTGACTTTGTGTTTGTCTCACAGGTGACGGTACATTATGACCAGAAGGATGGAGCTGTGGTGCCTAAGAGAGTCCACACCATCGTTATTTCTGTCCAGCACGACGACGGCATCTCTCTGGAGGAGCAGCAGAGGATCCTGAAGGAGAAGGTACTCACCCTTGTAGCCGCAGACAAACAAGTCCAGCGGATTCATTCATAAGTACGAATTCACTGGTGAAACGTCTCCCATCAGGTGATAAAAGCCGTGGTTCCAGCTAAATATCTGGACGACAAAACCGTGTACCACCTCCAGCCAAGTGGCCGCTTTGTCATCGGAGGACCGCAGGTTGGAACGAGAGATAGAGAGATAAAACAAAATGAACTGCTAGATTTCTTGTGTTCATGCTCTACTTTTGTTGGCCGTCAGGGAGATGCTGGTGTCACAGGCAGAAAGATTATTGTAGACACATATGGAGGCTGGGGAGCTCACGGCGGCGGGGCCTTCTCCGGCAAAGATTTCTCAAAAGTGGACCGCTCGGCTGCTTACGCCGCTCGCTGGGTGGCAAAATCTTTGGTCAAAGCAAAACTGTGCAGGAGAGTTCTGGTTCAGGTGAGCGCACAGTACCAGTTCAGTCGCTGCACATCACTGACAGCTTTGCTGATGAAAATGTGATTTTAATCTATATGTCTTTCTTCAGGTGTCATATGCTATTGGTGTGGCCCATCCTTTGTCCATCTCGTTGTTCACATACGGCTCCTCTCAGAAATCAGAGTCAGAACTTCTCAAGATTGTCAACAAGAACTTTGATCTGCGCCCCGGAGTTATAGTCAGGTAGTCTCACACGGCTTTTTATGTCTCACGGTGTTTCTGGAAGCTTTTTAAAGTTCTCAACCGAACATAAGCTAAAACACTCATCTTCAGGTCAGATCTCAAATAAAAATTTAAATCTGTATCTGCATCTCTAATCGTTCCCTTCTTTTCTTTTTTTTTTTGACTTTCAACTAATCAATAAAAATTAATCCAGTAATAAAATTATAAATAAAATAGCAATCTGCAAGAAAAAAAGTAATGAAATGAGACCTACTAAGAAGTTTTTGTACGTTTAAGACGTGGCTGTTTTCTCATGACACCACTAGGTGGCGCCAGCCGTCATCTTTTGGCTTAAGATGAATATTTTCCATATAGCTGCGGTCTGCAATCGGTTCCAGACCCACATGCGGCTCTTTAGATTTTCCACAGTGGCTCCTAATAAAACATTGTGGAAAAAGATGTTACACTGATGTTGCTTTAGATATAAAGGAAACAGTAAAGATTTGTGGTACTTTTATGTGTTTTATGCAATATCCGCATGGGTCTGTTTACTTTCCGATAGGGTTACTATGCTGAAAGAAAAAAATAAGAGCATTTATTTATGTGTCCAGAATTAATTTCCTTCCAATGAAACATCTGAAATTCTTAAGATGAGTTGCTACAAACAGATTACTCCTTTGGATGTTTACTTCTACTTTGTACATGGTTGCCATGTCAGCTATTTCTTCCTCCTGTCTCTTGTTTTTTTTTTCAAAAATACAAAACACTTGGTCTTATTCTAGTCCACCTCAATCAATGTTACTGATTTAATATTAATTTCAGTCAAATATCTGCTACTGTGTCTGAACTATGCTCAATTAATGCTAAGACTGCTAGCAACAAAACTTTGTTTACATTCAGCTTACTTATTATTGAAGACTCCAAATGTCATCCGCGTTTGGTCTGCTTGGCTTCACTTATATGAGATATGCACATTTCTTGACAATTCAGGTTTACATGCTTGGTTGTGGTTTCAGTTTTTTTTTTTTTTTTTGTTAGGTGGAAATGGGAGTTTTGTTGCGTCAGGCTGTGTTATCTTGCCTCCACAGGTTTGAGACCTCTGTGTAACTCATCTTAACCAACACCGCATTTCTTCTGTATTGTGTTCAGGGATCTGCAGCTGAAGAGGCCGATATACCAGCAGACGGCCTCGTATGGCCACTTTGGACGACCAGAGTTTTCTTGGGAGGTGCCTAAGGAGCTCGTTTATTAAAAACTTCTTGTCTGGATCGGCCACCTTGAAGAGCGATCGAGATGCTTCTTTATGGACTGCAATGTCCGACTCATTCAGATGCATAATTAACCCAGTCAGACCAAAGAGTCCGTTTCCAGTGAAACGGGAGCTCCATTTCCACTTCCTTTGAACAGAACTGAAATTACCAGATGTATAACTTTCAGCTTTTTATTGTACATTAGTTGATCTTAACTTGCCTAAGGTCTGTACTAAAGCCAAACTTAGAAAAATATGTTCAAGTTGCTTAAGGGTCTCAAGTGGTAGAAGGTTCTTTCATGAGAAGAGCTTTAATGAATCAGCGGTCCAAAGCAAATGATCAAGCCAGCCTCACAACAACAACAAAAACACTCTTAAGATCATTACTTCCATACAACTACCTGAGGAATATTGTTTTTAGAGGGCAGCACAAAGCAATGAAACAACCTCGACTTTTAATCCTAACCAGGTGCTTCTGACAAGTCAGAAAATGCAGTTTTCATCGTATTAACTCAGCAGAGAAAGATTCAAAATAATATTGCATCTTATATTTTTCAGAGTCTTTACTTTTTCCTCTACATGTCCTTGGCTGTCTAAACATTGCAGAAACATCAACATCGTTTCTACGTCAACAAAATCCAGTAGATGGAATCATCTGTATCTTTGTGGGTTTTTTTTTGTTTTTTTTTTTTTTTTTTTTTCATTTTTGCTTTTAGTGTCGCACAATTTAGGAAATTGTCAAACAACTGAACCTTGCTTTGGTTTGGGACTTTGTGACACACAGAACTGAAGCTAAATCGTTTAGTGGACCATCAATGTCTTAATTTATTTCCAAACTCACCCAATCTTCTGTGTTGCAGATGTAAAATTCCCTTCATTAATATGGACTTCTCTACGTGTTGCTTTTCTGAATGTGAGTTTGCTGCGTCATGAAATCTCTTTGCTGTCGAGCTCACTGAAACTCTCTGTCGTGGCATTAAATCTCCTGATTTAGAGAAAAATAGGGAGGGTTACTGAAAGATTTTCTAAAGGGCATTCAGACATTTTAATTTTGAGCTTTCTTTTTTGTTTAATCCCTTTGAAGAGACCGCAGAGGTACTAAGTGCGAGTGTGTTCATCTGCAGCCAACAATGTGTATATAATAGAGGTTTTCCTCTATTTCGAGGTGCCAGTCATCTCTGCCATCTTTATAGGCAGAGAAAATGGACAATGTAAATAATAAACCAATAAAAGGAGAACAGATGTGAACAGCTGTCTGCAGCAATTTTATTTTGTAGAGGATGATGGAGAAAATTTTATTTTTCTATGCAATACTAATATAATGGAAGACGGCACAAATATTGCTACATCTATAGATCCATTTAAAATAAACGTAAATGAAACATGTTCGTGTCATACATTCCTGTTTTTGAGTCATTCAGAGTTTCTGTTCCCCTGAGGTAAATATATAACATACAACTGGTTTCTTTAGCCACTCGTAAAAAAAAAGGGAAACACAAGAAAAGATATGCAAGTAAGTGTTGTTCTATAAAAACCAGAAAAGGGCTAATGGAGTCATGATGTCTCCATAGCAGTTCCCCTCAAGTCACTTGCTGCATATCTTGATTTAGTTTCCTTTTTCTAAATGAACTAAACAAGTTGGGATTTTTCAAAAAGATTCTGTCTGCTATGCTTCTTCTGATGAAAGTGTAATTTATTTTAAGGTATTCTTACAGGCCTCTACCTGTGGTGCAAATAAACATGTCTGTCGCTGTAGATGGTGCCCGTTTGTCATTTATTGTAATTTAATAGAAGATGTTCATGATCTAAGGGCTTTGGTTGTTTCAACAACTATATTCATACATGGATGTAAACAAATGTATTCAACTTCGCTGATCAAAAATGTTCACCCAGCCCGTTTTGCAGCATTGCAGTTAAAGATTGATCTTAACCCACATATTCACACTTTGGACTTTTTAAAGTTTTTATTCATTAAGCATTACAATATACATACAATCTTGTCACTTTGCATCAAAAATAGAATTTGCAGCCTACCTCTTTGGTTACCGATATGATACATAAGGCACATGATGCACTTTTTTTTTTTGTTGCCTTCAAGCAAATGGGGTACCGAATACTTGATTCTAATGTGGCTTACAGAAGCTGATTAGCTTAGTCAAGAAGTTCTCACCAGTGACTTACTGATTGCAATATTCGCCACACTTTCTTGAGCATCTTGCGCAGTTACAAAAGCTACAATTAAAGCTACGTTTTTTGTTTTTTTTTTACACGACAGTCTCGATTTACAAAAGAAATCTATGATATCATAGCTAATGTCAACTGAAAAAGCAGCACCTATATACTACACGTCATGACATAAAAACAGAAGGTAGAAGCAAGCAGGTTTCATTCTGCTTCGAGTTAAACATTGTAGCTGGTGTCCGAAGAGTTTCCTGAGTGCAAAGATCCAATAGATCTATAAACAAGACAACAGAGTAGATATGGTAACATGAGGATGGGTTTGTCGCAGGGAAGTGATGCACTACTAGTGTTCTGAGATGCACAAAACAACAAATAAGCATTTCTAACCACTTGTATGATTTTTTTGCATTCTATTAGCAACATGCTTATGCTAAAAGGAGAAAATACTTGGAGGATTTGACAAACTAAATTCAGGTAGAACACGCTCAGGTAGGAGAGCTTGAGGTTATATAAAAATGAAATCAGTCGTTTGCCATTCTTTGACTTCTGTATGCGACGTGACAAAAGACTCCAACATGAAATGATGCTATACTGAGCTTGACCAGCAGAGAGCAGCAGGCGACCCACGCTCATTGATATGTTGCAGCTGCGGGGGCTTCTCCAGGTCTAGCCTTTTGAAAGTTTACATTCAGCCTGAAAGTTAATTACTGTTTGACAGATTTGCTTCCAGATTACTGGCACTACGGCAACATGAGGCCACTTGTACTTTAAGGCAGCGTTGATAAGAGCCTGCTTGTGAAAGTATTAAAAGAAGTGAGGCCTCTGCTTTCTCGGATTTTCACACTGATCCCTTAAAAACAAAAAGTAACTTTGCTGTCTTCGGTTATCTAACTGCATTTTTCTGTAGTTACTTCTCGGCACTCACATGAACCCTCTCTCTGTCAATGAGTGATCTTCAGTCTTATTGCCTACATAGAGCGGATATTACAGCCAAAGCAGAAGGCAGAAGTGTAGGAAAACCCCTTTTGAGTTGCAGCACCAATTACACACACTTATTTTTTTTTTTTATTTTGTGTAAAAATCTAATTTTAGAAAAAAAATAATAAATTCACCCTTTTTCTCTTCGGCTCATCAATCCCAGAAAGATGAGCCGAATCAGTTGTGATGTTCTGAGCTACAAAGACAAAACCAGCAGGTAAACTAAAAAACACATTCTTCTCGTCCTTAACGGGGAATAATAGGAGGCAGCCCTTTTGTTAGAACCTGAAAACACGTGTTGCATCTCATCACTAAACCCAATAAACCAAGCGCTCTGGCTTGAATTAGCTTGTATGCATCTGGTCACTAAACGCTCTTTTTCCTATTCTTCAGTAAACGGCGAAAAACTGAATTATTTTGGGTTGAATATCAATCTAGAGTACATGTTTTTTTTTTTGTTTTTTTTTAAAAAGTAAAAAAAAATAGACTGGCTTAAAATGAGTTTTTGAATGTAACAATGTAAGGCACGCGGTGCATGCTTTCTACGCAGAAGTAAATGTATTCTGGGCGTGAGTACCAAGCAGATTTTAAAAAATAGTCTTACAGATGAACAGCTGCATAAGAGGTTGGCGCACCAACATGGCATCCCAAACAGAAAATATTCAAAGTCTATTGAAACTTGGTCAACAACAAAAAAAAAACCTCAGAAACAAAATATATTCCGGGTTTTTAAGCTTTGCAATCGACTTGTCTTTGGCTTGAATACAAAAAGGAATTTGGGTATGGAGGAGAAATATTGGTTAAATAAGGTAAAAATCCATGTAGAATACCATGATGAAGGACACCAAGAGTGCTGGTTTGTTCTTTCTCCAGGGTTGAGTGAAACATTTCTGTACTTTATCGGTAACATCCAGATACTGTCTCTCAGTCTCAGCACTGTAATACTGTCAGCTGGGCTGTCCAGCAGCCTCTCCTTCTGCGCATCCGATGAAAGCATCAGGGTGGGGATGAAATGGTCCAAAGCGGCAAAGTGAAACAGTTTACAGCTGGGCTTGACCAGTATGTCCTCCCTATCTGATGACTGACAAATAACTCTGCTTCTTCTGGTCAATAACAACCGGTCTGAGTGAGGGAAAAGCTGGCTGTCACACCTGATCAATGTGCAAAATGCAAATAAGTTCATTGGAGACAAATCCTGATGCAGAGTAGAAAGTAAGCAGCAGGTATTTACCCACTCTGCCGTGCAACGGCAGCTGCACTGGCCTTTTCTTCGAAAGCGTGAAATGAATGTGTCCCAAGATGCAGAATTCAACTAACCTGACCGTCTGAGTTTGACAGGAACAGAAAAAAAAAAAAAAAGAAGAAGTGACAGCAAAGCTTCAGGAAGTGGCTACAGTATGGACATGGTTTCAGGCTGGTGAGGATGAGACTGTCCTCCCATTCCGACCAGCGTTTCCAGCTTCAGTTCTCTCCCAGCAGCTCCCAGGGACCCTCCCCGCGCCAGCACCGCCATGGTGTCTCCAGACATGCCGGCGAACTCAAAGGCGAACGTCCCATAAAACAGCATAATGATGACACAAAACACCCACTCAAAGATGGCCGAGGCATGCTGCAGGACAAAACTCTCCTGGCAGAAAAACACGCCGCCTGAACAGTGTGGTTAAGGAAAGATCAAGATCTACAGAACAGAAAGCTTGAAGCTGTCCGTCAACCAACCTCAGTCAGAAGGGAATAAATCCACCTTTAGGTGTCACTAATTTCATTTTTAGGAGTCACTCTCAACAAGCTTTGCACATTTAGATCTATTGTAAATACCTGGTGTTTGTCAAAGATTATCAACTTTATTTAGGTCTGGACTTTGATTAGGCCAGTCAAATACATGAATACACTTTGATCTAAACCACTACATTACCCTGACTCTATGATTAGCACTGTTGTCTTTCACTTTCAATTCTTTTGCCATCACAAACAGATTTTCATCCATGACAACCCTGGATTTACCACCATCTTATCAATTCTGAGCAGAAAATGCATCCATAGTATGATGCTGCCACCACCATGCCTCACATATCACTACTCTGAAGAACTTGTGGGGCGCCATCGAGTCATGGCTGAAAAGGATACTGAGCACCAAGGCCCCGAAGGCCAGCATGGTCATGCAGACACGCAGGTGGGCCACGTAGTACTCCCCCTGGGTCTTGGCCAGTCGGTAGGTCAGCGCCGACTGCAGGCACACGAACAGCATGCTGGTGGGGAAGGCGATGCCTGCTCCGACATAGTGGAGAACTTTGGCATTATCCACCTGATGAAAGAGGAGAGAGAAGAAAGAAAGGCTTTGTTAAAGAAGTCATAGCATAAAGATAAGCAGCTCATGGAATAAAGTGGGAGAGAGGAATAAAAGATGGAGGAGATGCCAGCACTGAGCCGGTCACAAGAGTCATTGTGAACAATACACAAAAGGAGCGTGTGACCACGTTTCCCATCAATGGGTACAATGCAAATAACTACGAACACAAGTCATAGATATTCTGATCAGAGCAGAGTCAGCAAAGCCTTTCTGAAATTATAAAACGCATTAATTCAGACGGATTGAGAAGAGTTGCTTTTCTTGGTCCATGCTCAGAGATTGAAGGAGATCTGGAGTTACTGTAATTCTAGTGGTTCCTTAGAGCAATAGCCTAGAAGTAATGCACTTCTTGTTTCAAAGCCATTGACCTGGCTGGTACATACTGAACATTCCTGTGAAAAAACTACAAATCTGCAGAGTCACAAAGTTAGATTTTCAGATTAATCCACATCAAATATAAATCTCAGATGCACATTCTTTCACATATTTGCCTAAAAAGAGCTAATTGGACAATGGGGGGTTAAATCACAGGACTTGCTAAAGAATTCACTAATTGAACATGAATATATTCTTTAATAGAACTGCATTTATAAACTCAATATGCGATCAGGCACTGTAGGCTAAAGATCTGTTGGGCTACATATTCTCTCATAATAAAATTTCACAGATATCCAAACAAAGCAGCCTTATACTTTTTATGACTGTGCTGTCTTTACTTAATTACGCAAGTAGATATTATGTAAAAGCTGTGCTAACCAAGTCTGGTAATGCAGTAAAGACAAATTCGTTAAAGCTTTTTTATACAGCTTTACCAGCTTTGTAAGGACTGTAAAGAACAATGTATAGTTTCAAATGTTCATAAACTATCAGTGCTGTAACAATGGATGAGAAACACAGCTTTCACCGTACCTGCCTTCATTTTCTGAGCTAAAAGTTTACACCAATATGTATCTTTCAAAGAAACTGGTCATATTTCTCTAGCAGCTGGTTAAATTTCCTGTGGCGTGTTTTGCCATCGCATAAAACATGACTCGATGACTAAACAAGATCAGTTTGACAAATAAGTTCCTGCAGGATGAGACAGACTGACCGGCAACACCAGTCTGTCTGATTGCGTTTTGTGAAGCAGCGACAGGGCGTCTGAAGGTAAACATGCGGGAACAAGCCCGGCATATTTGTGAGCTTTGGATTTCCTCTGTGGAAACAGAGCTTGATGAAAAGAAGTGAAACTGAGGCGTTCAAATTAACGACACACCTGATGTCTTGAACGCCTGCCAAAAATCTAGAATCGAAATCATGAGATCATTAGACGTTTTAAACCAGACTTTCAGAGAAACATTTTTATTCAAAAAAAATAAAAATAAAAAAAAATAAAAAAAAAAAAGATTATGGGAGTATTATTTCTTCTGAATATGTCTGGAGGAACAGTAATCAGGAGGTGCCACCCAGCAGTCTGGTTTCCTTAGCTTACAACTTTCATGAAGACAAAGTGTTTCTCCATCATCTAAAAAGTTATGTTTCTTTTCCTGAACAATTAGAGCGCAGAACAGGAAAAGCCCCTGTGACCACGTCACAGATGTGCTGCCAGCATCTTATGTAACAAACGTGCCTCAACTAAAGCAGCGTATGTTAGCACGTGCTTTGTCTCCGATACGTTTCCACTTTGCTTTGACTCCTCCCAATATTCCAACTTGTCTGTTTCCACCTGAATGATCCTGAGTCTGTCAATACATTTTAGATTTGGGTATATGATGCAACATAACCCCCATTTAAGGCACTAATTAATCATATTGAGAGCCATGATTGGTTTAAATAAAAGAAAATGCAAAAAGCGTCATGGCTGCGATTGGATACAGAGGAGCCTCTGCTCCCCACGCCCTCTCTGCCCAACTACTCTGCATCTGGCCCTGCTTGATGATTCATTTCCCCCTGGCTCTTCCCGTAAATTCTTCCCATTTCTGCAGCACTGAGAGTTCTCAGGCGAAGCGGGAAGAGGGCGAGGGCGACCTTTTTTTTAAGTGCACACAAACTGCCACATCTGCAGATCTGTTGCACTGATACAAAACAAACACTGCTCTGTCATAGACTTGTACAAACTTCTTCCTTGTTTCTATGACTTCATACAAACAGGAGTCCTCCAATCACAGACTGTGGGATTTTGCACTATATTTCAAAGACAACAATGATTTGCAAAAGCATTTCTTTTTTTTCACACCACTTGAAATTTTCAGATTTTGCCACATTGGAAGCTCAAATTAAAA
>NW_015112669.1:131403-145835 GCF_001443285.1 Poecilia latipinna | reverse complement strand
TTTTTTTTTTTTCCCCCACTTTAAATTTTTTAATTTTTCCCCCTTGGGAGATCAAAATAAAAAAAAAAAAAAAAAATATATATATATATATATATATATATATATATATATATATATATATATATATATATATATATATATATATATACACATTATATAACAAGAAATGCTTGTTTTTGTGACATACTGGCACACAAGCAGTGAATAACTGACCATAGAAAGAAAAAATAAAATTTAAAAAATGAAATACGAATATATATTCAGAGTTAATAATATCTTGGAGAGATGTCCTTCAGTGTAACTCCAGATCCACGTGAAAATCTCCCAGATTTGAATACCTCCAGACTGAAATATTAACTCGCTTTCCTTTGGAATAATGCTCAAACAGGAGAATGTCTGACCCAAAATTTTGAAGTCAGATTTCTAATTTGATTTAGGTCTGAACCATTTTAAGGCAGGAACATTCATTAATCTAAACTAGAGCTGCACAACATTAAGAATACGTTTAATTGAATTGCTATTGCTGAATCCTGTGACAGCAATAACCCAGAATTTCCTGAAGCTTCTCTTTCTTTTCCTTCATCACAAAGCCCCCCACCACTCTTGGCAAAATCTAGACACTAAACTTGCACATCAAGTGTGTCTTGTGAAAGTGTATCAAACTAAAGTATTATTGACATTCAGAATTTGCAAAAATAGCACCAAAAGTACAATATCGCAATATTGCACACTTGTGATTACTGCTGTGATTTGATGTATTGTGCAACTCTAACATTAAACGATTCCATTAAAATATGGGCTGTAAGATTAAACAAATGTAAAAAAAAAAAAGGTCATGGTGTATAAATACTTTTTCAAGGCACCGTAAAAGCAACTATGTTTGAATACTCTTCTATGTAAAAGCTAATAATTGTCATGAACTTAATTAAAGAATAAATGTTTTCACCAAGCCTGTTTAAAATATTCAAAACAGAAAATGTTACCGACACGTTTTGTTTTGGCACCAGTTTTACAAACTAAAGAGACTTTTTCTCATCACATGAGTCACTTCTCCCTTCTTTCACTTATTCACAGGAACAGTCAGCTATTTCACAATCTTTGTAAAGCCAGAGGACAACACCAATATGGCAGCCAAACAAAGCACAAAATAGGAAACTAAACGTTTTAATCTCAAACATCTCTCTCTTTCAAAATACTAATGTATCATTAATGGTTCCTGTAAGTCTTTCCCGCCAGCAAGGCTATTTTTTTCCCCCCTTTCTCGGGAAGAAAAACAACATCACCAAACCATTAGGTAAACCAGACCTTCTGGAAAATTACTCTCAGCCAAACTGCGAGTTACACAACTCTCACCCTTTAATCTAAATCAAGTCATCACTTTGTGATGATTTGATAATTTGCATTAATGTGAACTGAACATCCCCCGAAATGGAGTCAGCCTACGGAACTGTGTGTGTGAACACATTTTATGTCCCCGCAATGTGACCAATACAAGCCTGCAAATACACAAGAGTCTAGGCTCCCAGCCAGCACTCCAAATATTTAAACATCAAGAAATTCCTTCCCAGAGAGCAGATATCTACAAAGAAGGAAATCAGGTTCGCTTCCTTTACTTGTAACTTCGACCAAGGCCAACTAAGTGGTCCACGCAGCTTTTAACATTTAGTTAGAATGCTGCGTTATATTTGCAACAGATGAGCTTGGGCTTTTATGTACACTCATCACTGCCATGAAGGTCTTTCATCTTAGGCTTTAAATGACATCTTTAAACCATTCTCCTCAAGTATTGTTGAAATTGTTGAACACAGTTTCAGTGACTTTGAAAAAGAAGTAGTAGCTTCACGTGTTTCAATTAAACTGGAATTTCTCTAATGCATTCTACGTGGAAATTACATATAAAGGCTGAAATATGTACATACAGTGACCCAAACACTTCACCAAGTGGTGCTGAAGGTCCAAGGTCCTTTTAGCATAACGAGTGAGAGATCACGATATGTTTGTCTTTGCAGTACAATCAGAATCTAAAATTCAAAGAAACTCAGTGAAGATTTTCAGAAGTTGGAGAAAATCTAGCAGAGCAGCAGATTATAACATTAACAGCTCCAACACTTGAAGGTAAATGTACTACATTCTGACTTGGTTGAACTTTAATAAGGCCTGAGAGAAAGTTCAAACTGTAACCCTCAGACAAAACAATGCGACTATGACCTTACAAGCTTGGAACCATCATGGCTCAAAAGTGTCTTTACTTGGAAACTGCTGGAACACAATAGTCAGTGAGTTTCATATTACCACAAAATTAGAGGTTACTGAGCAAGAAAATAGCACCTGCTTCAAAACTGATATCTGAGAGATAAAATTTTAAAGTAAAATGCTTATGAGAAATGGTGTATGGTCAGATCAGACAGCGATTACGCTGCCTGTCCACAATAATGACGTATTTGAAAATCTCACTCGACTTCTTCAGACATAAGAACGCTGTCCTTGTAGCGCTCTTACAAGGACAGCATCCTTGTAAGACGCAGCGGCTGCATCATGTTTTGGTGTTTTTTTTGTCAACACTAGTACATTGCAGAAGGTAGATAGACCAATGACAACTCACCACCTCCAATTTATTTAACTTTACCTCAAATCAAACACTGGACAGTAAAAAAAGTTGGACAAATGTGGGTGCTCTGATAGGACAATGAACAGAAACACACGTCGAAACATGAGCACAATGGACTTCCAAAAGACCCAACCTCAACAATAGCAGAAATACGTGGACTATGCTCAAACGCTCGGTCCGTTCCAGGAACACAATCAATGTAAATTGAATTTTGCCAAGAATTGTGGTCAAATATCCACAATTGTGCCAGAAGACATGGGTGTGAGGCAAAGTTCAGTCACAGATATGACAGAAGGCCAGTTTGACGACAAGACAAGACAAGACATAAGCTTAACAAACAACAAATTGTTTCAGTTCCTGTTCATTATGAAAAAAATCCAGCTCAAGTTTCAAACAATTAAAAGCAATCCAAACTCCATAAAAAAAAATAAATAAATAAATTAAAAAAAATAAAAACTTAAATAGTCTTATTTTTGAGCAATTGAATCAGGTAAAGAAGATGTCAACTCAAGGAGCATCACTTTTTTTTTGGTGTCTTGTCTGTCAGAATGTAAACTTCATTGTTTCTATGGTTACCCAAAATATTCCTACGCCATGTAAAAGATGTAGAAACTTCTGCAGCACTAATAAATATTATCATCTTTTGCAACAAACATAAATCATTAAAAGCTTAAAATTAAACTTACAATCATGCCAAAAATAAGAGTGTATGATTTCTTCTGACAGCAGTTGTTAGTGTGCTGAACTGAAAGTTTGTTTTTCTTTTTTTTCTTTTTTACAGTCACAAAGAAAGCTCGTCATTTTAACGTGTCTCTCCTACAGTTTTTGTTTCCTACCTGAAAATTTCCCACCATCATGAGTCCAGCGGCACAGATCCAGCCTGTGGACAGACTCGCCGTGTTGAGAACACAGTTTTGATGCTTCTCAATAACATGGGCGTAGCGAAGTAGCACAATCACCACCACTAAGAAGAGAAAGACAAATAAACACAGATCAATAGGTCACAGTCATTGTGTCAAGTGAGGTTGAAGGCTTCATAAGTAAAAATGGTATTTATTTTTCTTTTTGTTTATTTTGGCAGAGTACAACATGACTGGATGTAATTTAATGGAAACATGGACTCACACATTTCTCAGCCAAAAATTACATTAAGTTCTTGGAAAGCCATTTATTTGCCCATAGAGGCCACTCTGAAAAAAAAAAAAATCTGGAATAGGAAATAGCGGGAAAATATGTAAGACACACTGGTGGGGGTGGACGCAAGTCCCTCTGCGGATTAAAGGGGAAGCGAAACAAAGAAAAAATACAGTATTTGGGACAGTTGAGAGACGATGTGCTAATGGGTTCTAGCTGTGCTCACTGTTGTTCTGACCCCTGCCTGATTCGTCTTTATTCAGTCTTCACTGCTGGTGCTTGATGAAAGCTGACTGCTCACGGTAAAAGCGGGACATTGGAGACGAGTGGACAGAACGAAGCTGAAGGAACACAAAGAGACAAGGAGGCCCTCATGTCTTGACATTAATCTTATACAACTAAACTGCTGTGGTAACTCTGCCACCATCTCACAAGAGTGTAAAAGGAAAACATAAGAAAGTCAAGAGCTTTGTCATTCTTTGGTTTTGTTGCAGCTCTGGTGGCTGTGAGTCAGCATCTCAATGACTGGACATATTCAAAAATGTGTCCAAGAGCTTCATCAGTAATCTATTTACATAATTATTTTATGATAATTTTTACCCATTTGAGCAAACTTGCGTAAATGTTGATGGTTATTTAAAACAGATTCCAAATAGTTTGTCATTTCTTCATGACAAATTGTTGCAACTAAAAGACATTTGGTATTACTTCAGTGACGCAAATAGAGCTTAACCAGAAATATAATAGCCTACAGAAACCAGGTGGTGCCATTTGAGAAAATAAAATGCCAAATAAAAAGCTTGTGCTTCTCTTTATAAAACATGAGTTCAGAATGTGTTTCTTAGGTCAAGACTTGTGTGCAAGAATCCACAAACTTTGCAAATAAATTTACAAACTTCATTTTGCTGTGCATTTGTAACACTGTAGCTTATCTGCCTCGTCTTTCAATGGCCTACAAAGATATATAGCTTCACATAAAAAAAAAAATAAAATAAATATACTACTCCTGTATTTCTACCAAAAGAGCTGATACTGCTGCACACAATTCACCACATTTTTTGGAATATAAGGTCACTGCTACCAAGCTTACATAAATGCTAAGCTAATGTTACAGCAATACCTCCATCATAACGTTTAAGGATCCATTGCAGACTCTCTGTCTGCACTGATGAAGATTCATTCACATTGGCATGCTGAATGTTTAAAGCAGCTGAGATGGCAGGGAACACTCTGACTGTGTATGGAATATTAAACTTTAAGTCTGCAATAGTCAGATTATTGTTGAGTATGGGAAAAGAAAAAAAGAAGAAGTTCCTATGCACTATCAGCATTAATTTTATCCTTCATCCTAAAACACAAAATGACAAATGTGAGGTGATTTCAGGTCAAATCACGGAAAACCAAATAGCTTGAAATAATTGTGTTATTATTCTTTTTCGGGTTTTGTTTTTTTTTTTTTTTCAAAATGGAGAACATACTGAAAAGTCAGCTTAGTGAGCTGCAGCTTATTTCATCCATCTCCATGCACAAGGCTGCCTGCATTTTATAAATATATAAGAGATGATTGTGTTTAAACTTGTTGGGGACCATGAAAGCTTAGCCTGGAGGAAAAGAACAGAATGAATTAAGATGTACCTCCTATAAGCAAATGCATCGGTCTTCCTTACTTATCTTTTAGTTTGCGTAGGATATTTACTGTTGTCTCCCTTTAAAAGTAACAGGCAGAAGCAGAGGTTTAGTTAGCTTGTCCAGATTAGGTTTTTGATGAGCAAGCAGCGTAGTTGACCTTCACCTTGCCTCTGAGGCTCAGGACAGCTTCTTCCTGACAGCTCAACAATGGGAATAATTTCAGATAAACATGACATCCCACAACATTGTGAGACATTGTACAACCTCACAGCACCTTTTCAGTTCTCACTCTGTTCTCTAAAGTCAGGAAACTCAGGAAGGAAGTCCACTGCGGTTGAAACACTGTTTACACACCAAACTTACTCGTCCATGTAAAGTCCTGTTGCTACATGTGGAAGTAGAATAATGTATACAACCCTACAGGGGTAAGAAAATCTGCAGACCTATGCACACTTAAGTGTATGTTTCAGCAGAAATTGCAGTCTAACAAGCCCTCCTCGTCCCCATATAGGGATGATATTTCAGCTCAAGCACTCGGTTGCATTTTCTACCACAGGAGGTATTGCAGAGAAATAAAGCATGCATTGTATTTAAAAAAAAAAAATCATGTGTATACATTGGCAGAAAGGTTAAACCTGGAAAGAAAAGGAGAAGAATAGCTCTGAGGCAATATACGGTTCACAGAGGTCGTGTGATCCTGACCCTGAGCCAATCGCAGCTGGCACAGTCTTCCAAGTAAGTACATAAATCAATAGGCTAACAAGTTAAGCACTGATTTTTTACAATAGGCTGCTGTGGAGCTGCATACCTCACCAACTTAGCCTACTTCTACACAGACATAATGAGTTACTTTACAACCTGTATTAACATAAGTCTATGTACAGATTAAACCAGTAGTTTATGTAACCGACATAATCTGGAGGTGGAGGCATCTAATGCAGAAACAGGGTAGGTAACTGGAGTAACAATTCATTACCAGGTAATTTTTAGTGTGGAAGTCTAGTATTTTGATAAGGCTGCAGGTCACAAATTTGCATAGAAAGAAGTTTAAATATGCTAGAAACTTATAACATTTGCACATGTTTTTCTCTACCACTCTGATTTGAGACAATCTACATAAAAGCTTCTACTATTTTTCTCATTAAGACAAAAATATTCACACTGTTTGTTTTGAAACCAAACATCTGTTAAGAGTTTTCCAGAAAAAAGCAAAAACAAAAAGAATCTTCAAACAAATCCACAAAGCTCAAGCATTAATAAATTTAAAAGGACTGCTTTAAAATATATACTCTTTAAGTTAAATACAAGTTGTTTTTCTCTTTGGTGGTCAAAAACAAATTAGAAGAATGCTTAAAATAGATTTTGTTTTCTTTTCACATTTACAATAATATAAAATCACCAGCTATTAATGCGTCGGCTTCTTCCTGTGACATCACCACCCACTTGGGTAAGTGTTTTTTGTTTAGCTTTTGTCATCAAATTTACATACATGAAAAAAAAAAGCTAAAGTTGAATTTTTTAACCTCACACTGATCCAAAGTAATCAAAAGTTTTAATGTGACAAATTTATATATTAGTCATCTTTATTGGTTTTGTGGTACAAGTAAGTAAATAACCAGATTGCAATGTCAACTCATTTCTTCCTGAAGCAATGGACTAGTGCAAAGGACCTACTGTTAAAGGCTGACAGCTGGTAATACAGGATTTTATTCCATAACAAGACTTTTCCCTTAAGGTTTGGGAACCATATTTGAACTATATTCATAGCCTTAATGCTGTTGTTTTTCATCTTCTTCACTTATTCTGCCTTGTTTTGTGTGGCACATTGAGTCTGTGGTAAAGTTCTAAAATTCAAATAAATAAATAAAAATTGATGAAGACCTGACATGCAAGTCCTGACTGTGGGAGTAAAATGTAACATGCAAAGAAAGCATGAATATGTTGACTCTAAACAAAGATCCTGGCCGGTCAGCAGCTTTGAACCAGCGTCCTGTAACGGCTGATCATTTGCCCAATTTATTGTTCAGTGCATTTCTGAAAAACTGTAACAGAAATTTAGCATTACTACTCACGTTATGAATCCTCATGTGATCTGACCAACAGTGCAATTCTAATTATATTTCATATGCATTTTGATTAGACACGTTCGCTGGACATAGGTACCAGCAACCCTCCGATCCTCACTAGGGACAAGGGCGTACAGAAAATGGATGGATGGATGTTGATTAGACAAATAAATGCATCATCAATTAAACTGCTTCTTCGTTTTCTGATAAAGAGCTTCACTGAACATAACTAGAATGATACTTAAAAGAGAGGATATTCAGAGACAATTTCCTCATAACCTTGTTTTATGTCATTACAATGATTCATATAACTGACATGTAAACTTTAATTACATGCCAGTAAATATGGACCCTACATGTTTCATAGAAAAGTATTAGGCTGTAGATCTCGGCTGGGAAGGTATACCAAAGGTTAAAAAAAAAAAAAAAAAAAAAAAAAAAAACCCTTTTTTACAACTTTTCAATGTGGTCCTTTTTCAAAAAAGGGAAATTATAAAAGGAACTGATGAAGTTATCATAGTTTACCATCACCGAAAGGTGGAAGCTTAGGAGACAACATTGAGTCTGACCTCACAGTGTTTTGCAGACGTATTGTGAAAGAAATAATCGTCATAGTTGGCAATCTTGACTTAAGCAAGATGGGTATTGTCAGGGTTGAGAAACACCGAATGTGGAGCTCATGTTTTTCTCATGTTACCTTGAATAATGAGTTAACATCTTATTGCTATTAATGACCAAAGTACAATTAGCCAGCACTCATTCAAGCTCTCTATGTTATGCAGTGATGAGCACTGGCCCAATAAACTGAACAAACATGTTGGTCTTTCCCTGCTGCCTGTGCAGACTTCACACTAACATGCAACAGTCTGGTCCCTTCTGTCTGGCAAAGTGCACATTTTATACAGTCTCTGTCTAAACAGACAAAGAAGCCTATAACTATAATCTGCATCTAAACAAGACAGGAGTAAACAGTTTTACTACAGTCCAGAGGCAACCAGTCAGAAGTGAACGATGCCAGAGGCATGGGTACAGAAAAAAAAGCTCTTTATACCAAGCTTTTTATACCGTTGTGTGTGCGAACACACACTCACACACAGTCAGTCCACAGCTGGGAAACATTAACTAGATCAGGGGAGTCAGAACCACCAGCGAGCACCGGGCAACAGCACGTGTAGACTAACAGAAGACATGCAGAGCAGCACATGGGAGCTCTGCCTCTTCTGTTATATCACGTCTGTTTTCCTTGTGCCTCCTGGAACACACACTGTCCCTTCTGGATGTGGACAAGTGTATATTTCTCCATTACAACTACTCTGAAACTAAAACAGGCTTTCATTTCTGCTTTGTTCAGATTCACAACGGGTTTCTCCTCATATTCTAGATAGACATGATGACAATGACATTTTATGCAAGTCTCTATAATAATGTCATCATGAAGACCAAGACGCATAGCAGACAGATTTGGAAGAACTTTAAAGCTGGGCTAGGCTATAAAACAATATGCTAAGCTATAAGCAGTAGTCTGAAAATGTAAACATGCCAAAGCATGTTTTTACAACAAAACCTCCCAAGACATTATCTTCCATCTAAACCTACAGGCTGGGAAAAACAACTTAGGTGGTTAAACCTATTATTTATTCACTCCACCAGTTTGCCGTTTGTGGCTGAGTTAACTATAAGCCACGCAAGGAACACGAGCAAGATGGCAAGATGTTGAGCAGGTTTTGTACAAGTTTTGGTCTGATGAGAGGACAACTGGTCTGTTTGTTTCCCATAGAAAACATCAATGGAGGTAAACTACAACAGCATTTTACACTAAAAACATCATCAATATGGTAAAACAAGGTGGTGGAACAATCATGCTTGTCAGATCAAAGCATATTGGACCGGCCCAGTCAAAGTGCAGACTTTTCAAAACTTGTAAATGGATGGTAACAGACACAATTCTTCCAACCTGACTGAGTTTCAGCTATTTTGCAAAGAAGAGACATATTTACTGTACTGTCATAAATTCACATAGGAAAAACTGAAAGCCATGTTTGGTTTTCCTTTCAATTCCCTAACAGAAATTACTTGAATGCTGTTGTTGGTTTGTCACGTAAAACCTAAATAAAATACATTTAGCTTGTGATTATACAATGACAAAATGTGTAAACGTTTATACCAAAGCACTGTTGGTTTGGTGCTTCATGTTGTACCATAAGGAGGATGGAGGTGTGTGTTGTTAGTGCCCATATTCCTTACCCATGAAGGATCCGGTGCTGCAGATGAGGCTGAAAAAGCAGCTCTCTGGTGGAAGAGTCCCGCATTTACTGCAAGAAAAAGTACATAAAATAATTCAGAGAATTACTTTGAATCGGTACGTCCACACTCTTCAGCAACACCGTCACCATTTGCACCATTCTGTGAAATGAAATATGCTGCTGAGCTGCGTTCGTGCTTGTTGACAGTCAGACCGAAGCTTGATCCTTCACATCCCGTAGTGAAGTGTTTGGCTTCTCACCCACTGCATACCTCGCCTCTTTTCTAGGAATGGGAAATGTCTGAGCGATTGGGAAGCCAGGAGACACTCGGCTCCTGTCTGTTTCTGTAAACGTTCCTGCTGCATTAAGCCACTCACATGTTCTTCTGGAACGTACAATTTAGTATGACTACAGAGGAAAAAGTCCCCTTCCTAATCCTTCAGCACTAGTTTGATTTTTTTTTTTTTTTTTTTTACATAAAAAATAGCTTGGTGAGTTCATACTGCCTATTTTGAGGCATTACATTTTACATAAAGATTGTTTTCACGACTGTTTGAGTTAAATCTCCAGAGTCTAACAGTTAAAGAGGAACTGGAGTGACTTTATTTCCTCCCCAAAAAAGCAGGTTTTGTTTGCATGCGTGTTTACATAGCTTAAGTGTGTGCGTGAAGTGCCACGGTGGCAGGCAGGATATTTCTGCCGTGAGTTATTTTCAGCACGCACACAGGACAGCGGTCTCTCAATCTCTTTTCTTTTTTTATAAACAGTGTGCAGACAGGAGCCGAGCGAGACAATGGGACGGTGGTTCCTGTTTTTAATCAGCAGAACCAAAAGAGACATGGGAGCCGCAGGGGCCCCGCCGCACATGGCCGGAGTCTCACTCACCTGATGAGAGGTACGTTATCTAACGTGCAGCAAAACGACGGACCGCTCTGCAAATGCAGGTCCTCTTCACAGGACTGGTTGTACAACCTGCAACAGAAATCATTCAACATTCATTAAAATCGATGCTCTTTGGATATCACTCGTGCCAAGAATGGAACAATGATGAATGAAGAGATTTTATCTCATGGGCATGTGGGTCCCAAATAGATCCGATTCACACTCAATGGGCACCAAGTGGGCCTGTGTTCATAATAATGGGGCCCGCCTGTGTTCACTACATTGAAGTCATGGTGAAACCATGTGGGGCACCATAAGCACGGTCCCCAGAGGGTAGAAAGACAACTGGATCAAATTTCTTAAAACATCTGGGCCTCACATGGGTCACACTTCTTAACTTTTGTCGTTCTGCATCAAACTTATACAAATAACCGGTTCCTTTAACCCATGGACAGTTCTATATGGGGTCAAATTTTCAGCCCTTTTCCAATTCCTGAGGCCATCAAATGTAAATAAAGGCTGGGATGAGTGAATCAGTCAAATTTCAGTAGCAGAAATAATTGCCTTTTTTATTTAAATAAAAGCAAATAGATCAAAATGTATACATTTGTTTAAAATTTCTCAAAAAAACAAACAACAAAAACCCGAAAATACAATATTTAAACAGTGTTGTTCCGTAATGCTATCTTACAATAAAAATCCCATCCTCAAAAAAAAAGGATGCCTGTTTTTAATCAATGTTAACCTCACAACAATACTTCCAAAAAATTGGCTTGGTAGAGAGGTCATTTTGTAAGAACAAATAGTCCCTGAGTACTGTTTGTTCTTACAAATAGTCTATGCTGTTCTTTGTAAACAAAAATAAAACATTACCGTTTTATTTTTGTACCCACTGCTTACCACATACCCACTACAGTGGGTATGTAGGGATCAACATAAATATGATGAAACAAAACACAGGACAGAAGAAGCAGCATACCAGTTATCCACAGGACAGACGTGCTGGTTGTAAAGGGCCATGGCATATCTGAAACAGATACAGCGTGATTAACCAGAGTGGGAGGAAGATAATTCATAATGTGATCAGTTGCACTGCTATCTAAAAATGTTAATTTCTGAGGGATTGAGTAAACAAAGATACAGAAACAAGCACTAACACAATTGACAAAAGCATCTACTGATGTATTTAGCATTGATCCTGAACAAAGTGACATAAAATGGACAAACTGGTTAGTGTGTTGACATAACATCAGCTAAAGAACATCATTTTGTATTTTTTCAGCTTGACTGAAAAATACACTTTTTACTTTCTGTGGGCCAGAAAACATTATAAACATTTTATTGGCCATTTCTAAAACTGAACTAAAGCCTTTTAATCTCTGATATTTGCATGTAAATTAGTTGCTTTTCCCCTAATGCTGATTTTTTTTTTAGACATCAGTGCCTAAAAAGATACACAAATTAGAATAATTTGTGCCATTCTGACCTTACATTTCATCGGGTCAGCCTGTGAGACCAGGCGACCCGACGTTCAATAATCTCTTATCGTTGTCCGGAACTATAAAGTTCAAGGAGTGAAAATACTAGTTAGTATCAGGAAAACCGGATTGACGAACAGTCATTATCAGTTCTGTTGTTTGTTTTTGACAGGTCACTGACCAGCTTCATCCACTGATGGTTCAATGACCACCGGTTCAAAAATTAGTAGCAACATTTTAAACTAAATCACGATGATTACAGTGACTAAGCCAAAGTCTATGTTGCCTCTGGGGTGACCACTACAAAAGTTCAACTTTATAAAATTAGTTTATAAGGCTTTACACATAAATGAATCAAGTGGCATTCTGCACTGATCATTGATCGCTGATTTAAAGTGAGTTCATGACAAAAAAAAAAAAAGTGGTTTATCATAAAAACAACAAAATTTGGACCCCGGCATTAAAACATTGAACAGACATTCGCCGGCCGCTTCATGAGGCACATCCACTTGCTTAACCAAATTGTAAATCAAGATAATCCAATTTCAGCAATCCAGTGAGGCATCTAAACAGGGCAAAGATGACTTACAGAAGTTCAGTACCAGAGTCAGAATGAGGTAGAAAGTGAAACATAAGTGACTTTGAAGAAGGAAGTGACTCAGATTTACACAGAACAGCCAGAGAAAAAAAATAGCCAAAGGCCGGTTTGATGATATAGAAAGGCATCCATGATTCACACCCAAATATGCAGCAACTGCAGATTTTGACCAAAATCTTATCATGTCAAATCCATCCAGCTCTGAACACAAACAGGACAAACCAATAGCAAGGTGTACCTAATAAAGTGGCCATCGGAGAGTAAATGTCAAGCTTACTCATATCATTGTCAACAATTTGTTTCTACTTTAAATAAAACCAATAAATGAAACTTTTTTTTACTATATCTGATGATGCTTACTGAGCACCTATGAATACAACGATCCAGATCATGTTCAAGACAGAAGTTAACGGCACCTTGCGATAAAGTTTTCTCTGAGGTCTCATCTCAGACCATATAATATTTTGCCAACACAAACACACACACACACACACACACAGCTGTTCTGTCTGTGCATGTCCAATCCTTATGAAACAGCAAGTGAGGAAAGATCTACACACGTATGTATAACAGATAAGGGGAATTTCTTCATATCAAAATGAGCGGTGGGAAAGTGTGAATCTTGAGATGATTACATTCTCCAAAACCATGTGACTCAACTCCAGCTAGAACAACCATATTCATTTGTATTCGATCAGTTAGTCTTTTTTTTTCCTACACTGGGCCTCCCACACGGGGAAAAACGGACAAACGGGAAGGAAATGCAACTGTCAGTTTGTCATATTACACACTTCTCATTCACGCACACCGACATGCAGGGTTAAAAATGGTGGGCTATTCCGAGATGCTGAACATCTGTCCTGATTTGCGATCGCAGACGTAGTTCAGCAAGAGTTTAAGCACCAATTAGGAATGTTTTCAGCGGCTGATGGTATCATGTTCATGAAGCCGTTTTTAAAAAGGACAGAGACAGCATGTCGCAAACATGCACTCAATATAGCCCGAAATGACCGTGTGAAAAACATTCCTGGGTTAAAATAATTCTGCAATCTGAAAATCTCAGTTTACATTTGAGTTTGTTACTATCATCATCCTCTATCTAGTTTGTTGAAATGAGCATTTACAGCCAGTGGACTCACTTGCAACTTATATCCAAAACTGCATGTATGCACTTCTCAAAAAGGCAAATACTGACCATGATTGTAGTACTTTTATATAAGACAATAAAGGAGAAATAGTACAAGAATTCAAATACTGTATTATTTTAGATGCACAAATCTTTAGCATCAGAGATGGCCAAGTTATTTAATGCCATGATTACACCCAATAGGACATACTGTATAAGAACCTCGTAAAAAACAACACACATTTAAAACCAATTGAAACAGTTTAGAAACAAGCATCCAACAGCTGAAACAGCATCCAACAGCTAAAACAGCTGAAACAGCATCCAAAACAGCTGAAACACTGGGTGCCTTTAAATCTCAACTTAAAACTCACTTGTTTAGAGTTGCTTATGGCTAAATTAGGGTTAGAGTGTGGGTTTTGATGTCTTCGATGTTTTTAATGTTTTTGTCTTTAGTTTTTATGTCTTCGATGTTTTTAATGTTTTTATCTTTAGTTTTGATGTCTTCGATGTTTTTAATGTTTTTTTATTTACTTTTCATCTAGTTATTAACTTCTTTTTATTTCTCTTTCACACTATCTATGTGAAAGACAGTTCGAAGAATCCCAGTTCGACAAATCTATATCAAGGGGTGTGAGAATCCTTGTTAAATGACATTTAACTAAAGT
>NW_015112669.1:124183-128022 GCF_001443285.1 Poecilia latipinna | reverse complement strand
TTTTATTTATGTAAAGCACTTTGAAATGCCTTGCTGCTGAAATGTGCTATACAAATAAAATTTGATTAATTGATTGATTGATCCAAAGTGACAAAAAGCTTAAATCACTATTACTATCAGACACACTAAAAACATTATCAACTAAGTTGGGAAAACATTGTAAAATAGGACTCTGTCTTTGTTTATTTTGTGGTTACGTGCCACTTCAACAATTTATGCAATAGACTCTCAGTAAAAGGAAGAAGGGCGAACTCTGGGGTGACCGTTTACCATTCAGGAAACTCTCTGATGGTCACACTACTTTCTCTCATTGTCCATTTCATGCTTGGAATGCAGTTCTGAGTAATATCACACAGGAACTTCCACACTTTTCTCCAAAAACATCTTAAAAACTGGTTCCTGGAAAGTTAAAAATGTCAACAGGACTATATATAAACATGCATTATTAAGGTTTTGTCTTTTACACACTCAGCTTAGTAGTGTTGCATTTGCTTGATTTTTTTCTTGCTTGCGTATCTTTTAGCACCAACTTGTCTATGGAACTAGAGACTAGCTACAGTATATATGGGGGAAATTCCTCTATAGCTATAATCTCATATTTATGTGTAATTCATCAGCAGCATTTTTGTCCCATTTCTAAAAACAAACTGAACAAGCTGGTGTAAGAGATTTCCCAATTGTTGTTTACCTGGCTTACATTCACAAATATGAAGAGACAGTAGATGTGATATGGAAAAGACACAACTGGGACTGACTGAATGCAAGTTAGCCAGCTGAAAATAAACTATGTAAATTAGCACACATTATGACACTTTACCCAGGTATTATGAAATAAACCAACATATTATGAAATAAACCAACACAAAAGTAGTAGTTTAGTCGTGTTTATCATCATCCTTCTTCCCATCCACTCTGACCAGCTTCCATGTCGCTGTTAAAGAAAAGCTTCTTCTTAAACTTCCAGAAGGATTTTTACACTGCATGACTAAATGTTGTCCTGTCAATGCATTTGGCCTATTGGCTACTTCTCTAATTAATGTTTACATTGCCCAATCTTTCAGCTTATGTGGACAATTATATGTTGCGACACATAGTTTTGCTTGCAGTTGTGACATAAATGGTAAATGACCTGCACTTGTGCAATGCTTTATCAAGTCCAGAGGACCCCAAAGCGCTTCACCCTACATTAAGTCATCCACACATTCACACACTGATCTACTCTTTCCATTTTCATTCAATAATACTCCGTGGGACATTAAAGGCTGGGAATATTGTTTTATAATCCAACCCTGTTATGTACTTCTCCACAAGCAGGGCTGTCTGTCTTTTTTCTTGAATTTCATGATGCCGTTTTCTTCACTTATGTTCTCCAACCAGCCTCTGAGGCCTTCACAGAACAGTCAGATTTACTGAGATTAAAATACATGCACATACCATTTACCAATTACGTGACATTTGAAAGGGGGTTAAAATTTTTGAGTGCCAAAACTCAGATTTGCATTTGTATGATTGTTGGAAAACCGGGCATCCACTACTTTGTGTTGGTATATCAGGCTAAACTCAATCAAAAATACACAGAAGTCTGTAGTTGCAACACAACAAAATGTGTCTTAACACTTTTCCATGTCACTACAAATTTGTAGTAAGATGTTGACGTCAGAACCAATTATTTCTTCTGTAAATAGAGATGGTGAATACATGCAATGTCTTACAAATATATAGAATCACATAGCTCTAGAAGCCAAAAGTCATTGAATGTTTTTTTTTTGTCTTTAGAGAAAGAATATTATTCAGCTTTGTAAGCTAAAATAGCATCTCTGCAGCTCTAGAAGAAGTCTACATAGAGTCTGTTTTAAGTGTTTGAAATAAACCAGAGCATTATGTGTTTGGAGGAGGCTAAGTAATAGTAGGTTTGTTTATATAATTAGCCCTCTATCAAAGCACAGTACAGTTGTATGCTGTAATTGCAAGCCTGTGAGTAACATAAAAAAGTTGCTATTTTTCCCTAAGTCAAGGCTAAACTAGGAACATGAGCAAAACTTCTCTGGAAAATCTGGTTTGTGCAGTGAAAATTCCCAATAGCGGTGCAAAAAAAGAAAAAAAAAAGAAAAAAAAAAAACAGGAAAAGGTTGTGAGGAATATACAACGGGTGTACTTCCAGTGCAGCTTCAGTGAAGCCAAGCTAGATGTAACGAGACTCTTTTTAAAATTAGAGCAAACTATGTCCTGAAAAACAATTGCAAAAAAAGCCTTTGGGTATAATGAAGTCATGCTGCCATTTTAAACTAACCCATAAAAAGTCAACAGAGGAAGCTTAGTCAATTGTCTCTGGTGGGCAAAAGCAGACACAGAAGTTTTATGCTCACTGCGTGGTGACCAGATGCTGAGAAAACTCTGCACAGGCCCTATTAAACTATTTTCTAGAATTTACCTCACTTGCACAAAGAATCAAGGAGTTATGCAACATTTTACATCTTTCGACATTCCACTACTCTGGAAAAAGCCTGGAGACTTCTCTTAGAAACAAGGCACACTTGTTGAGTTAATGGAAAAGTTTGGACAAACAATCCATGACAGTGTTAGCATTGAAGTTTACCGTGAGTCAGTTTGCTGCCTGAAGAACAAAAGCCAAAGCTGCTGATTATTACCTGTATCTTTTTTAAAGTTCTCTTTAGGCAACAATATTTTGTTCAGATGCGCACTCCTGATTGGACAAACAGCTGCGTTCACAAACGTAAACAACCGTGCATAGTTTCAGCTTTGGGCTGCAATCAGGCTGCTCATCACTGATGCAACACAGAGCTTGGCTACAGGACAACAACAACCCAGAGTTGCACCATCTGTCTCCTTCTCTCCTTGGAGGTTTACATTCCTCCTCACAGTCAAATGACAGGCCCAAGAGAAGAGATGCCAGCCAGAGTATAATCAGGAGGCATGCTCATTCTTTATGCCCTTTGGGTTGCACTTCTGCTCAAACACTGTACTGAAGAATAATAAGCTGCACAGCAAAGCTTCATGTTGGACTTTATAAGAGAGGTGAAAATTCCAGATTCTTCGTGGAGAGTCTTAATCCACGTGCCAATTGCCATGGCTGCGAGGAATTCAGGGTAAATATGCAGAGTAGCTCTGCTTAAAGAAACTAAGGTAGAAACATGTCTTTGTTTGGCATTTACAAAAGATAAAAATATTTATCTTTTCTTTTGATTTTTTATGCATTTCGGATTACTACGGACGTGTTAATGGTATTTAGGTATCCCAAGATTGTAAAAAGTTCCAGTTTCAAAGCTGCAAAAAATTGTCCCATCATGTTGCTCCTACGGAACATAAGGTCATTTTAAAGTGAGGACAGGGGAAGTGTCAAAATGCCTGGAGATTTCTTCTCCTGATTTCTTCTCCTTATCTGCTCTGTGATTAGAGCATAGAGCAGAAAAGTAACATCTCTACCCATATGTTGCTGCACACCAGCAGTAAGCTAGCTGAAACAGGGATAGCATAGCTTTCTCTACTTGTTTTAACCAGCCTAACCAGCTTTTGACACAAATATTACTCTATTTAAAAAGGGTCAAAACTTATCTTAGTTTACACATAAAGAAACTAAAATCTACTACTAGGGCTGAATGCCATTTCATCCATTACTCGTTGATCTGCCCTTAACCCTACATTTCTAAGGGTTAGGACAGGAGTCTGCCGATAAAGAACTAAGAAACTTTTTCAAATGTAAAGAAAAATTTTAAGAAAAAAATCTAAATTCAGCACCGGCTTTTTGTTATCCATTTTGCAAAAGTTTTATGTTTTATTTTAAAACTTTCAAAACAAACTAAATTATGGCTCTTTCATCT